>NC_060193.1:19333419-19590919 GCF_021184085.1 Oncorhynchus gorbuscha
GAAGAGGGAAGAAGAAGTGAAGGAGGAAGACAGAAGGAAGGAGAAGTGAAGGAGGAAAACAGAAGGAAGAGGGAAGGAGAAGTGAAGGGGGGAAGACAGACAGAAGGAAGAGGGAAGAAGTGAAGGAGGAAGACAGAAGGAAGAGGGAAGGAGAAGTGAAGTGGGGAAGACAGACAGAAGGAAGAGGGAAGGAGAAGTGAAGGAGGAAGACAGAAGGAAAGAGGAATGAGAAGTGAAGGAGGATGACAGAAGGAAGAGGGAAGCAGAAGTGAAGGAGGAAGACAGAAGGAAGAGGGAAGGAGAAGTGAAGGAGGAAGACAGAAGGAAGAGGGAAGGAGAAGTGAAGGAGGAAGACAGACAGAAGGAAGAGGGAAGGAGAAGTGAAGGAGGAAGACAGACAGAAGGAAGAGGGAAGAAGAAGTGAAGGAGGAAGACAGACAGAAGGAAGAGGGAAGGAGAAGTGAACGGGGGAAGACAGAAGGAAGAGGGAAGGAGAAGTGAAGGAGGAAGACAGACAGAAGGAAGAGGGAAGGAGAAGTGAAGGAGGAAGACAGACAGAAGGAAGAGGGAAGAAGAAGTGAAGGAGGAAGACAGACAGAAGGAAGAGGGAAGGAGAGAACAGGGAATAGTAATTCAGACTAATTTAGCAGAAGAGAGAGGTTAAGAATAGGTTAGGAGTGTATGTGGGTGAGAAAGTGTGTGTGTGTGTGTGTGTGTGTGTGTGTGTGTGTGTGTGTGTGTGTGTGTGTGTGTGTGTGTGTGTGTGTGTGTGTGTGTGTGTGTGTGTGTGTGTGTGTGTGTGTGTGTGTGTGTGTGTGTGTGTATTTTGTGATGGCGCCTTTCAGCAAGGCACCTATTTTGTTGATGGGGAGGAGAGGGGGGTGAAAGGTAGAATAAGAAGTGAGCGATATGCTACTGAAGGAGAGGGGTGGGGGGGTGAAAGGTAGAATAAGAAGTGAGCGATATGCTACTGAAGGAGAGGGGTGGGGGTGAAAGGTAGAATAAGAAGTGAGCATATGCTACTGAAGGAGAGGGGGTGAAGGAGAGGAGGATGCTACTGAAGGGAAAGGTAGAATAAGAAGTGAGTGATATGCTACTGAAGGAGAGGGGGTGAAAGGTAGAATAAGAAGTGAGCGATATGCTACTGAAGGAGAGGGGGGTGAAAGGTAGAATAAGAAGTGAGCGATATGCTACTGAAGGAAAGGGGGGTGAAAGGTAGAATAAGAAGTGAGCATATGCTACTGAAGGAGAGGGGGTGAAAGGTAGAATAAGAAGTGAGCGATATGCTACTGAAGGAGAGGGAAGTGAGGATATGCTACTGAAGGAGAGGGTGGGGGGTCAAAGGTAGAATAAGAAGTGAGCGATATGCTACTGAAGGAGAGGGGTGGGGGGGTCAAAGGTAGAATAAGAAGTGAGATATGCTACTGAAGGAGAGGGGTGGGGGTGAAGGTAGAATAAGGAATATGCTACTGAAGGAGAGTGGGGGGGTGAAGGTAGAATAAGAAGAATATGCTACTGAAGGAGAGGGGTGGGGGGGTGAAAGGTAGAATAAGAAGTGAGCGATATGCTACTGAAGGAGGGGGGTGGGGGGGTGAAAGGTAGAATAAGAAGTGAGCATATGCTACTGAAGGAGAGGGTGGGGGGGTGAAAGGTAGAATAAGAGGGCGAATGCTACTGAAGGAGAGGGGTGAAGGTAGAATAAGAAAACTACTGAAGGAGAGAAAGGTAGAATAAGAAGTGAGCGATATGCTACTGAAGGAGAGGGAAGAAGGGGGGTGAAAGGTAGAATAAGAAGTGAGCGATATGCTACTGAAGGAGAGGGGTGGGGGGTGAAAGGTAGAATAAGAAGTGAAGATATGCTACTGAAGGAGAGGGGTGGGGGGTGAAAGGTAGAATAAGAAGTGAGCGATATGCTACTGAAGGAGAGGGGTGGGGGTGAAAGGTAGAATAAGAAGTGAGCGATATGCTACTGAAGGAGAGGGGTGGGGGTGAAAGGTAGAATAAGAAGTGAGCGATATGCTACTGAAGGAGAGGGGTGGGGGTGAAAGGTAGAATAAGAAGTGAGCGATATGCTACTGAAGGAGAGGGTGGGGGTGAAAGGTAGAATAAGAAGTGAGCGATATGCTACTGAAGGAGAGGGGTGGGGGGGTTGAAAGGTAGAATAAGAAGTGAAAAGGTATGCTACTGAAGGAGAGGGGGTGGGGGGTGAAAGGTAGAATAAGAAGTGAGTGATATGCTACTGAAGGAGAGGGGTGGGGGTGAAAGGTAGAATAAGAAGTGAGTGATATGCTACTGAAGGAGAGGGGGGGGGGTGAAAGGTAGAATAAGAAGTGAGTGATATGCTACTGAAGGAGAGGGGTGGGGGGGTGAAGGTAGAATAAGAAGTGAGAATGCTACTGAAGGAGAGGGGTGGGGGGTGAAAGGTAGAATAAGAAGTGGATATGCTACTGAAGGAGAGGGGTGGGGGGGTGAAAGGTAGAATAAGAAGTGAGGATATGCTACTGAAGGAGAGGGGAAGGGGGGTGAAAGGTAGAATAAGAAGTGAGTGATATGCTACTGAAGGAGAGGGGTGGGGGTGAAAGGTAGAATAAGAAGTGAGCGATATGCTACTGAAGGAGAGGGGTAGGGGGGTGAAAGGTAGAATAAGAAGTGAGCGATATGCTACTGAAGGAGAGGGGTGGGGGTGAAAGGTAGAATAAGAAGTGAGCGATATGCTACTGAAGGAGGGGGTGGGGGGTGAAGACAGAGGTAGATATGCTACTGAAGGAGAGGGGGGGGTGAAAGGATAGAATAAGAAGTGAGCGATATGCTACTGAAGGAGAGGGGTGGGGGGGTGAAAGGTAGAATAAGAAGTGAGTGATATGCTAAGGAGAGGGAAGGTAGAATAAGTGTGAGAAAGGTAGAATAAGAAGTGAAGATATGCTACTGAAGGAGAGGGGTGGGGGGTGAAAGAAATAAGAAGTGAGTGATATGCTACTGAAGGAGAGGGGTGGGGGGGTGAAAGGTAGAATAAGAAGTGAGTGATATGCTACTGAAGGAGAGGGGTGGGGGTTAAAGGTAGAATGAAAGTGAGGATATGCTACTGAAGGAGAGGGGTGGGGGGGTGAAAGGTAGAATAAGAAGTGAGAGAGGGGTGGGGGTGAAAGGTAGAATAAGAAGGAGAAGAAAGGTAGAATAAGAAGTGAGCGATATGCTACTGAAGGAGAGGGGTGGGGGTGAAAGGTAGAATAAGAAGTGAGCGATATGCTACTGAAGGAGAGGGTGAAAGGGAATAAGAAGTGTGAAAGGTAGAATAAGAAGTGAGCGATATGCTACTGAAGGAGAGAATAAGAAGTGAAGGATATGCTACTGAAGGAGAGGGGTGGGGGTGAAAGGTAGAATAAATAAGAAGTGAGTGATATGCTACTGAAGGAGAGGGTGGGGGAAGGGTGAATAGAATATGTGTGTAGAAAGGAGAGGGTGTGTGTGTGTGTAAGGTAGAGTGAGGATATGCTACTGAAGGAGAGGTAGAATAAGAAGTGAGCGGCTGAAGGAGAGAAGTGAGCGATATGCTACTGAAGGAGAGGGGTGGGGGGTGAAAGGTAGAATAGAAGTGAGCGATATGCTACTGAAGGAGAGGGGGGTAAAGGTAGAATAAGAAGTGAGCGATATGCTACTGAAGGAGAAAGGGGTGGGGTGAAAGGTAGAATAAGAAGTGAGCGATATGCTACTGAAGGAGAGGGGTGGGGGTGAAATAAGGTAGAATGCTACTGAAGAAGTGAGGGGGTGAAAGTAGAATAAGTGAGTGTATGCTACTGAAGGAGAGGGGTGGGGGGTGAAAGGTAGAATAAGAAGTGAGCGATATGCTACTGAAGGAGAGGGGTGGGGGGTGAAAGGTAGAATAAGAAGTGAGTGAAGGAGAGGGGTGGGGGGGTGAAAGGTACTGAAGGAGAGGGTGGGGGGTGAAAGGTAGAATAAGAAGTGAGCGATATGCTACTGAAGGAGAGGGGTGGGGGGTGAAAGGTAGAATAAGAAGTGAGCGATATGCTACTGAAGGAGAGGGGTGGGGGTGAAAGGTAGAATAAGAAGTGAGCGATATGCTACTGAAGGAGAGGGTGGGGGTGAAAGGTAGAATAAGAAGTGAGCGATATGCTACTGAAGGAGAGGGTGGGGGGTGAAAGGTAATAAGAATATATGAAGGAGAGGGGTGAAAGCGAATAAGAAGTGCTACTGAAGGAGAGGGGTGGGGGTGAAAGGTAAAATAAGAAGTGAGCGAATAAAGGAGAGGGGGTGGGGGTGAAAGGTAGAATAAGAAGTGCTACTGAAGGAGAGGGGTGGGGGGTGAAAGGTAGAATAAGAAGTGAGCGATATGCTACTGAAGGAGAGGGGTGGGGGGGTGAAAGGTAGAATAAGAAGTGAGCGATATGCTACTGAAGGAGAGGGGTGGGGGGTGAAAGGTAGAATAAGAAGTGAGCGATATGCTACTGAAGGAGAGGGGTGGGGGGGTGAATAAGGATATACTGAAGGAGAGAGCGGGTGAAAGGTAGAATGAAGTGAGCTATGCTGAAGGAGAGGGGTGGGGGGTGAAAGGTAGAATAAGAAGTGAGCGATATGCTACTGAAGGAGAGGGGTGGGGGTGAAAGGTAGAATAAGAAGTGAGTGATATGCTACTGAAGGAGAGGGGTGGGGGTGAAAGGTAGAAAAGGTAGAATAAGAAGTGGGGTTGAATAAGCGATATGCTACTGAAGGAGAGGGGTGGGGGTGAAAGGTAGAATAAGAAGTGAGCGATATGCTACTGAAGGAGAGGGTGGGGGGGGGTGAAAGGTAGAATGAGTGATATGCTACTGAAGTGAGCGAAGTGAGCGATATGCTACTGAAGGAGAGGGTGGGGGTGAAAGGTAGAATAAGAAGTGAGCGATATGCTACTGAAGGAGAGGGGTGGGGGGTGAAAGGTAGAATAAGAAGTGAGCGATATGCTACTGAAGGAGAGGGGTGGGGGTGAAAGGTAGAATAAGGGGGGCTACTGAAGGAGAGGGGTGGGGGTGAAAGGTAGAATAAGAAGTGAGCGATATGCTACTGAAGGAGAGGGGGGGGGGTGAAAGGTAGAATAAGAAGTGAGCGATATGCTACTGAAGGAGAGGGGTGGGGGGGGTGAAAGGTAGAATAAGAAGTGAGCGATATGCTACTGAAGGAGAGGGGTGGGGGGTGAAAGGTAGAATAAGAAGTGAGCGATATGCTACTGAAGGAGAGGGGTGGGGGGTGAAAGGTAGAATAAGAAGTGAGCGATATGCTACTGAAGGAGAGGGGTGGGGGGAAAGGTAGAATAAGAAGTGAGCGATATGCTACTGAAGGAGAGGGGTGGGGGTGAAAGGTAGAATAAGAAGTGAGCGATATGCTACTGAAGGAGAGGGGTGGGGGGGTGAAAGGTAGAATAAGAAGTGAGCGATATGCTACTGAAGGAGAGGGGTGGGGGTGGGGAATAAGAAGTGAATATGCTACTGAAGAATAAGAAGTGAAGAAGGAGAGGGGTGGGGGGTGAAAGAATAAGAAGTGATATGCTACTGAAGGAGAGGGGGGGGGGGGGTAGAATAAGAAGTGAGCGATATGCTACTGAAGGAGAGGTGAAAAGGTAGAATGCTACTGAAGGAGAGGGGTGGGGGGGTGAAAGGTAGAATAAGAAGTGAGCGATATGCTACTGAAGGAGAGGGGTGGGGGGTGAAAGGTAGAATAAGAAGTGAGCGATATGCTACTGAAGGAGAGGGGTGGGGGGGTGAAAGGTAGAATAAGAAGTGAGCGATATGCTACTGAAGGAGAGGGGTGGGGGGTGAAAGGTAGAATAAGAAGTGAGCGATATGCTACTGAAGTGAGGTAGATATGATATGCTACTGAAGGAGAGGGGTGGGGGGTGAAAGGTAGAATAAGAAGTGAGCGATATGCTACTGAAGGAGAGGGGTGGGGGTGAAAGGTAGAATAAGAAGTGAGATATGCTACTGAAGGAGAGGGTGGGGGGTGAGGTAGAATAAGAAGTGAGCTATGCTACTGAAGGAGAGGGGTGGGGGGGGTGAAAGGTAGAATAAGAAGTGAGCGATATGCTACTGAAGGAGAGGGGGGGGGGTGAAAGGTAGAATAAGAAGTGAGTGATATGCTACTGAAGGAGAGGGGGGGGGGGTGAAAGGTAGAATAAGGTAGAATGAAGGAGAGGGGTGGGGTGAAAAGGTAGAATAAGAAGTGAGTGATATGCTACTGAAGGAAAGGTAGAATAAGAAGGAGGTGATATGGAAGGAGAGGGGTGGGGAAGGTGAAAGGTAAATGCTACTGAAGGAAGTGAGGGGATAAGAAGTGATGACTGAAGAGGGGTGAGCGATATGCTACTGAAGGAGGGGTGGGGGTGAAAGGTAGAATAAGAAGTGAGCGATATGCTACTGAAGGAGAGGGGTGGGGGGTGAAAGGTAGAATAAGAAGTGAGCGATATGCTACTGAAGGAGAGGGGAATGGGGGTGAAAGGTAGAATAAGAAGTGAGCGATATGCTACTGAAGGAGAGGGGGGGGGGTGAAAGGTAGAATAAGAAGTGAGAATGCTACTGAAGGAGAGGGTGGGGGGTGAAAGGTAGAATAAGAAGTGAGCGATATGCTACTGAAGGAGAGGGGTGGGGGGTGAAAGGTAGAATAAGAAGTGAGCGATATGCTACTGAAGGAGAGGGGTGGGGGGGAAAGGTAGAATAAGAAGTGAGCGATATGTGAAGGAGAGGGGGTGGGGGTGAAAGGTAGAATAAGAAGTGAGCGATATGCTACTGAAGGAGAGGGGTGGGGGGTGAAAGGTAGAATAAGAAGTGAGCGATATGCTACTGAAGGAGAGGGTGGGGGTGAAAGGTAGAATAAGAAGTGAGCGATATGCTACTGAAGGAGAGGGGGGGGGAAAGGTAGAATAAGAAGGTAGAATAAGAAGTGAGCGATATGCTACTGAAGGAGAGGGGTGGGGGGTGAAAGGTAGAATAAGAAGTGGGATATGCTACTGAAGGAGAGGGGTGGGGGTGAAAGGTAGAATAAGAAGGATAGAATAAGGTAAGTGAGCGATATGCTACTGAAGGAGAGGGGTGGGGGTGAAAGGTAGAATAAGAAGTGAGTGATATGCTACTGAAGGAGAGGGGTGGGGGGGTGAAAGGTGAATAGAAGTAGAATAAGAAGTGAGGTAGATATGAGCTATGCTACTGAAGGAGAGGGGTGGGGGTGAAAGGTAGAATAAGAAGTGAGCGATATGCTACTGAAGGAGAGGGGTGGGGGGTGAAAGGTAGAATAAGAAGTGAGCGATATGCTACTGAAGGAGAGGGGTGGGGGGGTGAAAGGTAGAATAAGAAGTGAGCGATATGCTACTGAAGGAGAGGGGTGGGGGGGTGAAAGGTAGAATAAGAAGTGAGTGATATGCTACTGAAGGAGAGGGGTGGGGGGTGAAAGGTAGAATAAGAAGTGAGATATGCTACTGAAGGAGAGGGGTGGGGGGTGAAAGGTAGAATAAGAAGTGAGCGATATGCTACTGAAGGAGGGTGGGGGGTGAAAGGTAGAATAAGAAGTGAGTGATATGCTACTGAAGGAGAGGGGTGGGGGGGTGAAAGGTAGAATAAGAAGTGAGTGATATGCTACTGAAGGAGAGGGGTAAAGGTAGAATAAGAAGTGAGCGATATGCTACTGAAGGAGAGGGTGGGGGGGGTGAAAGGTAGAATAAGAAGTGAGCTATGCTACTGAAGGAGAGGGGTGGGGGGTGAAAGGTAGAATAAGAATGAGCGATATGCTACTGAAGGAGAGGGTGGGGGGTGAAAGGTAGAATAAGAAGTGAGTGATATGCTACTGAAGGAGAGGGGGGGGGGTGAAAGGTAGAATAAGAAGTGGCGATATGCTACTGAAGGAGAGGGGTGGGGGGGTGAAAGGTAGAATAAGAAGTGAGCGATATGCTACTGAAGGAGAGGGGTGGGGGGTGAAAGGTAGAATAAGAAGTGAGTGATATGCTACTGAAGGAGAGGGGGGGGGGGTGAAAGGTAGAATAAGAAGTGAGCGATATGCTACTGAAGGAGAGGGGTGGGGGGTGAAAGGTAGAATAAGAAGTGAGTGATATGCTACTGAAGGAGAGGGGGGGGGGGGTGGGGGAAGTGAAAAGGTAGAATAAGAAGTGAGTGATATGCTACTGAAGGAGAGGGGTGGGGGGTGAAAGGTGAAAGGTAGAATAAGAAGTGAGCGATATGCTACTGAAGGAGAGGGGTGGGGGTGAAAGGTAGAATAAGAAGTGAGTGATATGCTACTGAAGGAGAGTGGGGGGGTGAAAGGTAGAATAAGAAGTGAGCGATATGCTACTGAAGGAGAGGGGTGGGGGTGAAAGGTAGAATAAGAAGTGAGCGATATGCTACTGAAGGAGAGGGGTGGGGGGTGAAAGGTAGAATAAGAAGTGAGCGATATGCTACTGAAGGAGAGGGGTGGGGGGTGAAAGGTAGAATAAGAAGTGAGTGATATGCTACTGAAGGAGAGGGGTGGGGGGTGAAAGGTAGAATAAGAAGTGAGCGATATGCTACTGAAGGAGAGGGGTGGGGGGTGAAAGGTAGAATAAGAAGTGAGCGATATGCTACTGAAGGAGAGGGGAATAAGAAGTGGGGCTACTGAAGGAGAGGGGGTGGGGGAAAGGTAGAAAGGTAGAAAAAGGTAGAATAAGAAGTGAATGCTACTGAAGGAGAGGGGTGGGGGGGTGAAAGGTAGAATAAGAAGTGAGCGATATGCTACTGAAGGAGAGGGGTGGGGGGGTGAAAGGTAGAATAAGAATATGGAGAGGGGTGGGGGTGAAAGGTAGAATAAGATATGCTACTGAAGGAGAGGGGTGGGGGGTGAAAGGTAGAATAAGAAGTGAGCGATATGCTACTGAAGGAGAGGGGTGGGGGGTGAAAGGTAGAATAAGAAGTGAGCGATATGCTACTGAAGGAGAGGGGTGGGGGGTGAAAGGTAGAATAAGAAGTGAGCGATATGCTACTGAAGGAGAGGGGTGGGGGGTGAAAGGTAGAATAAGAAGTGAGCGAACTGAAGGAGAGGGGTGGGGGGTGAAAGGTAGAATAAGAAGTGAGTGATATGCTACTGAAGGAGAGGGGTGGGGGTGAAAGGTAGAATAAGAAGTGAGCTACTGAAGGAGAGGGGTGGGGGGTGAAAGGTAGAATAAGAAGTGAGCGATATGCTACTGAAGGAGAGGGGTGGGGGTGAAAGGTAGAATAAGAAGTGAGCGATATGCTACTGAAGGAGAGGGGTGGGGGTGAAAGGTAGAATAAGAAGTGAGCGATATGCTACTGAAGGAGAGGGGTAGAAAGGTAGAATAAGAAGTGAGCGATATGCTACTGAAGGAGAGGGGTGGGGGTGAAAGGTAGAATAAGAAGTGAGCGATATGCTACTGAAGGAGAGGGGTGGGGGTGAAAGGTAGAATAAGAAGTGAGCGATATGCTACTGAAGGAGAGGGGTGGGGGGTGAAAGGTAGAATAAGAAGTGAGCGATATGCTACTGAAGGAGAGGGGGGGGGTGAAAGGTAGAATAAGAAGTGAGCGATATGCTACTGAAGGAGAGGGGTGGGGGGTGAAAGGTAGAATAAGAAGTGAGCGATATGCTACTGAAGGAGAGGGGTGGGGGGTGAAAGGTAGAATAAGAAGTGAGCGATATGCTACTGAAGGAGAGGGGTGGGGGGTGAAAGGTAGAATAAGAAGTGAGCGATATGCTACTGAAGGAGAGGGGTGGGGGGGTGAAAGGTAGAATAAGAAGTGAGCGATATGCTACTGAAGGAGAGGGGTGGGGGGGGTGAAAGGTAGAATAAGAAGTGAGCGATATGCTACTGAAGGAGAGGGGTGGGGGTGAAAGGTAGAATAAGAAGTGAGCGATATGCTACTGAAGGAGAGGGGTGGGGGGTGAAAGGTAGAATAAGAAGTGAGCGATATGCTACTGAAGGAGAGGGGTGGGGGTGAAAGGTAGAATAAGAAGTGAGCGATATGCTACTGAAGGAGAGGGGTGGGGGGGTGAAAGGTAGAATAAGAACTGAAGGAGAGGGGGGTGAAAGGTAGATATGAGCTACTGAAGGAGAGGGGTGGGGGGTGAAAGGTAGAATAAGAAGTGAGCGATATGCTACTGAAGGAGAGGGGGTGGGGGGTGAAAGGTAGAATAAGAAGTGAGTGATATGCTACTGAAGGAGAGGGGTGGGGGGGTCAAAGGTAGAATAAGAAGTGAGCGATATGCTACTGAAGGAGAGGGGGGGGGTGAAAGGTAGAATAAGAAGTGAGTGATATGCTACTGAAGGAGAGGGGTGGGGGGTGAAAGGTAGAATAAGAAGTGAGTGATATGCTACTGAAGGAGAGGGGTGGGGGGGTGAAGGGTGGGGGGGGTGAAAGGTAGAATAAGAAGTGAGTGATATGCTACTGAAGGAGAGGGGTGGGGGGGGGGTGAAAGGTAGAATAAGAAGTGAGCGATATGCTACTGAAGGAGAGGGGTGGGGGGTGAAAGGTAGAATAAGAAGTGAGCGATATGCTACTGAAGGAGAGGGGGGGGGGGTGAAAGGTAGAATAAGAAGTGAGCGATATGCTACTGAAGGAGAGGGGTGGGGGGTGAAAGGTAGAATAAGAAGTGAGCGATATGCTACTGAAGGAGAGGGGTGGGGGGGTGAAAGGTAGAATAAGAAGTGAGTGATATGCTACTGAAGGAGAGGGGTGCGCCTCCAAGGAAATGTAACTCCTCCAGTTGGACTTTGGCCAGCACTGGGAGCAATAAAAAAAAATGAATGTGTGTGTGTGTGTGTGTGTGTGTGTGTGTGTGTGTGTGTGTGTGTGTGTGTGTGTGTGTGTGTGTGTGTGTGTGTGTGTGTGTGTGTGTGTGTGTGTGTGTGTGTGTGTGTGTGTGTGTGTGTGTGTGTGTGTGTGTTAGTGCTTACCACAAGACAGGCGGACAAAGAGAAAGAGAGAAAAACCAGCTCGCTCCATACCTCCAGGCATGCATAGTAAGATGTGGGTGTAAGTTTGTGCGTCTGTCTGTCTGTGTGTGTGTGTGTGTGTGTGTGTGTGTGTGTGTGTGTGTGTGTGTGTGTGTGTGTGTGTGTGTGTGTGTGTGTGTGTGTGTGTGTGTGTGTGTGTGTGTGTGTGTAAGCAGCCAGAGGATCTCATTTAATCCTGTTGGTGGAGCAACCTCTATGCAAGACAGATCTTGTTATGGAGTTGTCGTGGACAACAAAGACTGTGTTCACAGTCTATGGCAATGTCTTCTTTTCCCATTCCAATGTGTTGTACACAGAGACCTAACATCCTGGTCACCGGCGCTACTATGCAGAGTGGAGAACCTCTGCCCCTGCATTATTCTCTCCCTCTTTCACTCGATTATCTTCATAGCCGACTAACAACAACCGTTCCCGACAACATTTTGTACACAGACACCTTGCATCCAGGGTCATATTCATTCGTGCACACCAAACAAAAATGTTTTGCAACAGAAAAAGGAAACACCTAGTCAGGTAGTTCACATACCGTAAAGCTTAAATTAATAGACCAGCGTTAATTTTGTTAAATCACTGAACACAACAGGCCCTAATGAGAGTCAGGCGTCTCTGTCCTTAATGCACACAGCTTTTGCTCATTTGCATAGTTAATTGTTAATTCCAGCATTCACGTCCAGCATTTTAATCCTTTTCTTAATTTCCTGCACTAATGTGTTATCATTTAGACGCTGGCACGTGTTTTCTGTTTATGTATGCCTCCATATAAAATAAGAATAATTCCTTGACAATAATTATTCTCCTCTTTGACTGTGCATGTTCTGCTGTTCTTATTACTTACCACTAGAGGGCGATTTGTCAATTTCTCGGGTTCTGTAATCCCGAAGTTGTTGACTTGTTTTGTGCTTGCCAGTTAGCTAGCAGTTCTCCGCTGTTAGAAGCCAACGGCTAGCAGTGTCTTTCTAGCGATGAAAATGGATGATTGACATAATTGTTTTGAGTAGTTACTGAATTATTTAAAGATGCATTCTTCAGAAATTGCTCTGCCATTTCCTAAGTTTAGTTTGTGACAGAACAAGCAAGTATAGTGTATAGAATCATTTTACCATCTAAACCTTTGTGAAATATATTTTCCATAACCAAAAATGTTGTATTTTCAGCTGTTTGAAGCTGATGCAAGATGCAAAAATGTAACTTAAAAATGGGAAGCATAGAAATAGTGCACATAGAACAGCTCTATCACTTTTTAGATGTGCTTTCAATGAGAATGACAGATCTATAACTCACATCTTTATGTTACATACTGCAACTTTAATGTAACAAATTAAACATTAAACGTCGTAAACAATTCATTTAGGTTATTTGAGACTCAGTGCCTAATTGGAGTTTCATGGTAGTCCCTCCCTGTTTCAATCTGTTTTCTGCTGTTTGGTGCCTAATGAACAACCCTGATCACTAAGGATACTATACTGAGTGGAGTTTGTGTAGTCTAAGCCCTCAGAAATAGGCTAGCTAGCTAGACAAGGTCATGGTTTCCATTCAAAGTGCTGTAGATGTGGTCTAATGGTCTGGCCAGATGGACTGAAGGGAACTGAATTCATACAGGCTGTCCCTATGCCAGTGGGTTCTAGTTACGAACACACGGACACAGCACAGAGACAGTGGTGTGAAGTAGTATTGAAGACGCATTCCTGGATCTTAAGCACTTACAAACTCGTAACATATTGTACAAACTGGAATCCGTAACATATCATACGAATATGCAACAACAACTAAAAACGCAGTGTACAATTAATTGTTCACAATTTTCAGGGACCCGTTTGGGCTCGTGAGCACCACTTTGAAAACTACTGGCTGAAATGATACAAAAGCCCTGGAGTATCACATGAACCTTTATGAATAGCAGTAAGTAGAGTATAAATCAGGAAGAAGTGTTATGAGGGTTATAAGATAACAGTAATAGGAGAAGGAGAAGGTTGGGGTAGTATGGCCAAGCAGTATCATAGCCTCCTCCCATATTATAGCTGTGTGCTGTGGTCAACTCTGTGCGTGTGTGTGAGATATTGTGAAGAATGTGTCTTCGGCTGTGTTAATGGCACACAGGAAGAAGCTCTCAGGGTGATGATGATCAATTGGCCATCACTCACTATCTGGGTCAGGACACATCAGACCACAGCCCCTTCACCCCTCTGCTAACTCTCCTCTACTCCCACTTTCTCCATTTCTCTCTCCCTCCCCAGTCAATCACCGGCCTCTCCTCCTCTCTCTCTTGCCACCAGTGCCAGACCTCATGTCCTCATCCACCCCTCTCTCTCTCTCTCTCTCCCTCCTCCTCCTCCCCAAAGAGTCAGTAAGCACTGTCAGTTACTGTGTTACTGTGACATGATTCAGCTGGCTAGGTCAGGATAAACATTCCCATTGCTCTCTGACACACAAACGCGTGCACACACACACACACACACGCACACGCACACACACACACACACACACACACACACACACACACACACACACACACACACACACACACACACACACACACACACACACAGTTGCCAAAAGAGATAAACATAAAACAAGTTTGACTAAAACGGACATGAATAAACACAGAACTGAGCACTTCTGTTAGGAACAGACAAAGGTTGTCTCTCAAATGGCACCCTATTCCCTATATAGTGAACAACAATTCCCTATGGGCCTTGGACAAAAGTAGTGCACTAAATAGGGTGCCATTTCAAACACAGCCAAAGTTTGTCGGTGAAAAGAGACCATTTGACGCCACTAGCTCAAAGACAGACAGGAACTGTTTTGAATAGATCTAGTTTTTGGGGAATGGGAGATAACAGAATAACTGTGGCTTTATCCATTGCTTTGTGTTTATGTTCTTTTCTGCATAACTTTGAGCCAGGCATGTAAATGAAGGCCTCGCCTTACCAGGCTGAGGGGGATAGGAACACACCTTGGTTGGAACACACACACAAACAGGTACTGACACACACACAAACACACACACACACACACACACACACACAGAGGTGATAATTGGGGCAGCAGGGTAGCCTAGTGGTCAGAGAGTTGGACTAGTTTTATTTTATTTATTTTATTTCTCCTTTATTTAACCAGGTAGGCTAGTTGAGAACAAGTTCTCATTTACAACTGCGACCTGGCCAAGATAAAGCAAAGCAGTGTGAACAGACAACACAGAGTTACACATGGAATCAATAATAAACAAGTCAGTAACATAGTAGAAAAAAAAGAAACTATATACAGTGTGGGCAAAAGGCATGAGGAGGTAGGGAATAAATAGGCCATAGGAGTGAATAATTACAATTTATCAGATTAACACTGGAGTGATAAATGAGCAGATGGTCATGTGCAGGTAGAGATACTGGTGTGCAAAAGAGCAGAAAAGTAAATCATGTAAAAACAGTATGGGGATGAGGTAGGTAGATTGGGTGGGCTATATACCGATGGACTATGTACAGCTGCAGTGATCGGTTAGCTGCTCAGATAGCAGATGTTTAAAGTTGGTGAGGGAGATAAAAGTCTCCAGAAGGTTGCAAGTTCAAATCCCCGAGCTGACAAGGTACAAATCTGTCGTTCTGCCCCTGAACAGGCAGTTAACCCACTGTTCCTAGGCCGTCATTGAAAATAAGAACTTGTTCTTAACTGACTTGCCTAGTTAAATAAAGGTCAAATAAAAATAAATAATTGTAATCCAGGCCACAGGTCTGTGGGGTCAGGTCTGTGGGGTCAGGTCTGTGGGGTCAGGTCTGTGAGGTCAGGTCTGTGGGGTCAGGTCTGTGGGGTCAGGTCTGCGGGGTCAGGTCTGTGCATCTTACCATCTGTAGGAGGAGGAAATGCAAGAGGGAGGAGGAGAGGAAGGAGTAGGAGGAGATGGGGGAGGAGGAGAGGAAGGAGTAGGAGGAGACAGGGGAGGAGGAGAGGAAGGAGTAGGAGGAGACAGGAGAGGAAGGAGTAGGTGGAGATGGGGGAGGAGGAGAGGAAGGAGTAGGAGGAGATGGGGGAGGAGGAGAGGAAGGAGTAGGAGAGGAAGGAGTGGGAGGAGATGGGGGAGGAGGAGAGAAAGGAGTAGGAGGAGACGGGGGAGGAGGAGAGGAAGGAGTAGGAGGAGACAGGGGAGGAGGAGAGGAAGGAGTAGGAGGAGACAGGAGAGGAAGGAGTAGGAGGAGACAGGAGAGGAAGGAGTAGGTGGAGATGGGGGAGGAGGAGAGGAAGAAGTAGGAGGAGATGGGGGAGGAGGAGAGGAAGGAGTAGGAGAGGAGATGGGGGAGGAGGAGAGGAAGGAGTAGGAGGAGATGGGGGAGGAGGAGAGGAAGGAGTAGGAGGAGACAGGGGAGGAGGAGAAGAAGGAGTAGGAGGAGACAGGAGAGGAAGGAGTAGGAGGAGATGGGGGAGGAGGAGAGGAAGGAGGAGGAGGAGGAGCAGGAGGACGATTGCCCTGTGAGGTCAATCCCAGACCAGCTCAGCCCAGCCGTGGTGATGCCAGGCCACTCATTAGCTTGGTTCACACTGTCCCTTCTAAGCAGGATCATCCCCCCTCACGGAGGCATTTGGTCTGGCTTAGAGAGGACCGGAGGACTGGGAGGCTGGAGTGGGGTTGACAGAGGGGCCACGTGCTGAGAGCGGATCCTAGATCAGAGGAAACCTGGGGGGATTTGGGGGGCACCACCTCTTGCCACTGTCTCCCCTCTCTCCCCATCTCTCCTACACACACCCAGGCCAAGGCCGATTAGCTTTGTTTAACCAGTGGATCAGGAGGATCAGAATCGTAGATCTCAGTGGGCCAGCCTGCTGATCTAAAGGCCATGTGGATGGATATTATTGGGTTGCACCCCAGGGCACTGCTCTTCATCCGGATGTACTGGAGAGCAGAGAGAGCCCCTATTGCTTTTCACTGTGTGTGTGTGAGCACGCAGTCCACCAGTCCCCTATAACTGTAGAGAGACCATTCTGCCAGTCTGTCTGTTACAGGTGGAGATCTTCTCATATTGTGATTTTGACAGTTACTCAGCTAAGTACCCGGGGACTGAAACCTATACAACTAGTGAAACTAAAGAACCACAATGTATCAGACTACCATTCATTCCTGAAACCTCATGTGGTGTGTGTGTGTGTCTGGGCTTCTGACATGCTGTCTGGGCATTGTGTGTGTTGGACTCTCACTTCACACACACAGTGGCTGTGATATATGAAGCCCACACACTCACACGCTTCAAAGGGGTAGTTAAGTAAGGTCGTCTGAGTATTCAGTGTAATGCACAGTGTGTGTGTGTGCGTGCGCGTTTTGTGCGTTTGTGTGTGACAGACATGTCCATGTGTGTCTGCCTGCTTGATCTCATACCCCAGGGAGCAGGGAGACAGAAAAGGACACCCCACTACTACCCTGCCTACCTGCCCTCCCTGGCTGGCTACCCGCCTGGCTGGCTACCCGCCTGGCTGGCTACCTTACTAGTTTCTCTCTCAGTGAGCCAGCTGTGTAGTGTAGTGGCTAGCCTGTTCTTTTCTGCCACATCAGCTGAAAGCTCTATTCATATCTCCCGACGGTTTCGGCTCGTAAACTCTCTCTCACACAGAACTTGGCCTTTTCAGTTAGAGGAGCAAAAACAAGTGCCTGCTGCTGAGGATGCTTCACCGTGCAGCTAGGATGACAAGCAGCTCCCCATACTCTCCCTTTCTCCCTGAGTTTCTTCCTCTTCTCTCTCTATCTCTCTCTCTATCTGCCTCTCCTCCCTCCAGTGAACTCCAAGCTCCTACCCTTTTCTTCTTTATCCCCCTATTAAACTTAACAGTAGATACTCGCTAATCATTTTTGCCCCAGGATCCGTGTGACTAAGCTTACTGCTTCTTATCCACACAACAGAAATCCCTCAATGGAGAATACATCCTTCCTTTTTAGGGAAACGTAAGGGTGGATTTATGGTTGAATTAAGGTTTGATTGTACCCATACAAATAGTCACTAATTCACCATAAAGTACACTGCATTAATAATACAACCTACAGTAACACCCCCCCCCCCAAATCCTCTGGTTACATTTTCAGCAACCTTTCTGTTTTGAGACCCTGTTGTGTTTTGTTTTCATTTTTTACTTGAAACACTTAGCCTAGTTAACCAGCCTTTTATCCGGCATTAAATTAGCAGACGATTAATTCATTATTGAGAATCTGGAAGCAGTCGAGGGGAGACAACCACCCACCCATACACACATACACACGTTTACAATGACCTACACTCTTAGAAAAGGTTCCAAAAGGGGACAGCCCAAGAACCCTTTTCAGTGGCAGGGAGAACCCTTCTTTTACACCCTCTGTGGAAATGGTTACACATGGAATCCAAAAGGGTTCTGGTATGGGGACTGCTGAAGAACCCTTTTAGGTTAGAGAGATAGGGAGAGAGAGACAGGGAGAGAGATACAGGGAGAGAGACAGGGAGAGAGAGACCGGGAGAGAGATAGGGAGAGAGAGACAGGGAGAGAGCGACAGGGAGAGAGAGACAGGGAGAGAGAGACAGGGAGAGAGAGGCAGGGGGAGAGAGGCAGGGAGAGAGAGGCAGGGGGAGAGAGGCAGGGGGAGAGAGGCAGGGAGAGAGAGACCGGAAGAGAGAGACCGGAAGAGAGAGACAGGGAGAGAGAGACAGGAAGAGAGAGACAGGGAGAGAGAGAGACAGGGAGAGAGAGAGACAGGGAGAGAGAGACAGGTAGAGAGAGACAGGTAGAGAGAGACCGGGAGAGAGAGACAGGGAGAGAGAGACAGGGAGAGAGAGACAGGGAGAGAGAGACCGGGAGAGAGAGACCGGGAGAGAGAGACAGGGAGAGAGAGAGACAGGGAGAGAGAGACAGGTAGAGAGAGAGACAGGGATAGAGAGACAGGGAGAGAGAGACCAGGAGAGAGAGACAGGGAGAGAGAGACCGGGAGAGAGATACAGGGAGAGAGAGACAGGGAGAGAGAGACAGGGAGAGAGAGTCAAGGAGAGAGAGACCGGGAGAGAGAGACAGGGAGAGAGAGACAAGAGAGACAGGGAGAGAGAGACAGGGATAGAGCGACAGGGAGAGAGAGAGACAGGGAGAGAGAGACAGGGAGAGAGCGACAGGGAGAGAGAGACAGGGAGAGAGAGACAGGGAGAGAGAGACAGGGAGAGAGAGACAGGGATAGAGCGACAGGGAGAGAGAGACAGGGAGAGAGAGACAGGGAGAGACAGGGAGAGAGAGACAGGGAGAGAGAGACAGGGAGAGAGCGACAGGGAGAGAGAGACAGGGAGAGAGAGACAGGGAGAGAGAGACAGGGAGAGAGAGACAAGGAGAGAGAGACCGGGAGAGAGAGACAGGGAGAGAGAG
Source organism: Oncorhynchus gorbuscha (assembly GCF_021184085.1). Taxonomy (NCBI): domain Eukaryota; kingdom Metazoa; phylum Chordata; class Actinopteri; order Salmoniformes; family Salmonidae; genus Oncorhynchus; species Oncorhynchus gorbuscha. The sequence goes on from NC_060193.1 coordinate 19,351,742, forward strand.
ACAGGGAGAGAGAGACAGGGAGAGAGCGACAGGGAGAGAGAGACAGGGAGAGAGAGACAGGGAGAGAGCAGACTGATTTAGGCTCATAGACCAGACCAGCTCGAGAGGCATGCAACCCTCAAACCCTTTAACAACTCCCGATCTGATCGTACGCATTGGAGCATCCAAAACCATAGCATAGGCTAAAATCATATCACATCTAATGAAGCCATTTATCTTCTAGTGTGTGTGTGTGTGTGTGTGTGTGTGTGTGTGTGTGTGTGTGTGTGTGTGTGTGTGTGTGTGTGTGTGTGTGTGTGTGTGTGTGTGTGTGTGTGTGTGTGTGTGTGTGTGTGTGTGTGTGTGTGTGTGTGTGTGTGTGTGTGTGTGTGTGTGTGTGTGGTAGACACATGCATCTCCAAGGGTGGTGCACTCTCTGTACAGAGACCCAACCAATGTGACCCAACGCCATCGGCCTGATGTGTGTGTGTGTGTGTGTGTGCGTGCGTGCACAGCATTAGCGACCAGCTTCCCTTCCAGTCCCACTCCTAACTCACGGAGAGTAATAACAGATTCGATCTTTCATTAGCCCAGCGTGTAGTTGATAATGGGAGATGCTGAGATAGGAATAAAGGTGTGTGTGTGTGTTAAGTGTGTCTGGGATAAGGATAATGTATGTCTGGGGGAGATTCTCCCAAGGTGATCGTTCTGGTTCAATAAGGTATAAGGTATAAGGTATAAGGTATAAGGTATAAGGTATAAGGTATAAGGTATAAGGTATAAGGTATAAGGTATAAGGTATAACTGGCACTTGTGTCTTAACGCATATCGATTCACGTACATTTTTGAGTCATTCCAATTTTAATCCTCTTGACTCCACCCTCCTCTCTGTTCTTCCCTCCACTTCTCATTCACTCACCCTTTTTTCTGTCTCTAGCCTTTCCCTATGTTCCATCCATCCAACCCCTCGTCCCCTTCCTTCACCTACCTTTCCCTATGTTCCATCCATCCAACCCCTCGTCCCCTTCCTTCACCTACCTTTCCCTACGTTCCATCCATCCAACCCCTCGTCCCCTTCCTTCACCTACCTTTCCCTACGTTCCATCCATCCAACCCCTCCCCCTTCCTTCACCTACCTTTCCCTACGTTCCATCCATCCAACCCCTCGTCCCCTTCCTTCACCTACCTTTCCCTACGTTCCATCCATCCAACCCCTCGTCCCCTTCCTTCACCTACCTTTCCCTACGTTCCATCCATCCAACCCCTCGTCCCCTTCCTTCACCTACCTTTCCCTATGTTCCATCCATCCAACCCCTCCCCCTTCCTTCACCTACCTTTCCCTATGTTCCATCCATCCAACCCCTCGTCCCCTTCCTTCACCTACCTTTCCCTATGTTCCATCCATCCAACCCCTCGTCCCCTTCCTTCACCTACCTTTCCCTATGTTCCATCCATCCAACCCCTCGTCCCCTTCCTTCACCTACCTTTCCCTATGTTCCATCCATCCAACCCCTCGTCCCCTTCCTTCACCTACCTTTCCCTATGTTCCATCCATCCAACCCCTCGTCCCCTTCCTTCACCTACCTTTCCCTATGTTCCATCCATCCAACCCCTCGTCCCCTTCCTTCACCTACCTTTCCCTATGTTCCATCCATCCAACCCCTCGTCCCCTTCCTTCACCTACCTTTCCCTATGTTCCATCCATCCAACCCCTCGTCCCCTTCCTTCACCTACCTTTCCCTATGTTCCATCCATCCAACCCCTCGTCCCCTTCCTTCACCTACCTTTCCCTATGTTCCATCCATCCAACCCCTCGTCCCCTTCCTTCACCTACCTTTCCCTATGTTCCATCCATCCAACCCCTCGTCCCCTTCCTTCACCTACCTTTCCCTATGTTCCATCCATCCAACCCCTCGTCCCCTTCCTTCACCTACCTTTCCCTATGTTCCATCCATCCAACCCCTCGTCCCCTTCCTTCACCTACCTTTCCCTATGTTCCATCCATCCAACCCCTCGTCCCCTTCCTTCACCTACCTTTCCCTATGTTCCATCCATCCAACCCCTCGTCCCCTTCCTTCACCTACCTTTCCCTATGTTCCATCCATCCAACCCCTCGTCCCCTTCCTTCACCTACCTTTCCCTATGTTCCATCCATCCAACCCCTCGTCCCCTTCCTTCACCTACCTTTCCCTATGTTCCATCCATCCAACCCCTCGTCCCCTTCCTTCACCTACCTTTCCCTATGTTCCATCCATCCAACCCCTCGTCCCCTTCCTTCACCTACCTTTCCCTATGTTCCATCCATCCAACCCCTCGTCCCCTTCCTTCACCTACCTTTCCCTATGTTCCATCCATCCAACCCCTCGTCCCCTTCCTTCACCTACCTTTCCCTATGTTCCATCCATCCAACCCCTCGTCCCCTTCCTTCACCTACCTTTCCCCATGTTCCATCCATCCAACCCCTCGTCTCCTTCCTTCACCTACCTTTCCCTATGTTGCAACCATTCCACCTTTTCCAATACATCCATCCAGCACCCCTCCCTTTCTCCCTCCCTCATTCCCGAGCTACCCTCTCTGACCTACCTTTAGTCACCGAGTGTCCCCTGCTGTGCAGCTGTATAATTAGTGCCTGAATGTGACACGTTTTTAATTTGCCACGTCTAGTCACTGCGCTCCGAGAGGAGTGAGAGAGCGAGACAGAGAATGACCGGAAGAGAGAGAGGCTTGAAAAAGTGTGACAGGAGAGAGAGACAGAAGGTAAGAGGGAGAGCGGTGAGAGAGGAATGGACAAGAGGGTGGAAATAGACAAGAGACTGGGAGAGAAAGAAAGAGGTAGAGGATGAGGCAACGAGTCCATGAAAAAGACAGGCCACTGTAACTTGGAGAAGAGATTGAGACGTGTAGAGATGGAGGAGGGCAGCAGGGGAGTTGGATAATGTAGCGGTGAACACCCTAAGCAGCATAATGAGGGATGGTCTTCAGGATAACTCCTCATCACAGTCACCGGTACATTTCCTACAAAGCCCAAATGTGGACCACTTCATGTGAATGTATTGTTTTATCCCGGCTTTACATGGCAGTACGTGGTCATTATGACACTATACAGGAAATATAGTGTGTGTGTTGGGAAAGTGGGGGGTTCTTCTTCTCTTAAACACTTGTCAACGTGTAATAACTTGTGTAATCACCATGTTTCAAACATGTTACAACATGACTTTACAGAGCAATTATTTTGTGCGGTGAAGTAAAACGTTGGGTCTATTTCTCCTGTGACTGTCTCTTTCCATTCCGTGGCACTTAGGGAAGTGTGAAAGGGCAGCGAGTGTGAACGTCGCCACGGTTTCCCATTACTTACATTTTACGTTAGTTCTAGACATAGGTCTACTTACCCCACAAATGAAGGTAACAGAACTTAGAAGTGAGAAGTCAATTAAATTAGAACCCAATCGCATACTCAAGCATTAGGCCCGCTCACAAAGTACTCCCATTGCTACCCCTCCACTCCTTTGGTGAAAACCACCCTCCATTGTCCAAGGCTGATGTTCCCATCAGATTACTACGCCCACTGCAGACGAAGACTCTGTGTGCATCTCAAATGCCACCCTATTCCCTATGTAGTGGACTACAAAGTGAATAGGGAGATATTCGGGACGCAGCGCCTCATTAGGGGCTTCTGCCAAGAGCTACAACGGCAGAGCCGTGCAGAATTAGATCTCTCCTCGCTGTAGCATCTGTTGAAGGAAAAAGAGGCCCCGGAGTAGCCCAGTCCACGGACCACATGGGCGCATTAAAAACCTATTCATCTTAAAAACAGCCCTCGGCATCTGTAGCTGGGCCTAATAGCCGCGCATAACCTACATTCCGTTCCAGACTGAGACCAGCTATGGAGTCTTGAGGTTGGAGTAGGCTACCTACCACACACACACGCCATCGCCACCGGGTGTCAATTCAGACACACGGAAATTGGCGGAGGTGTGAGGAAACTGACGGAAGGTGGTCTCGGTTGTTAGGCAAAGTAGCTTAATGACATTTAAAAGGACATTTCTCACCTAATGGACGTTCCTTTTTCCAGAGGGAGAAATGCAAATGATTTGAATGTGTTCAGGGCAGGCAGCCTCTACTGTTAATCAATGTCAACTTGGCCTACAAGGCTACACGATTTCTAGACCACTAAGATGAATATGGTTTTATTATTCAAAGTCTATTTATATTCCTATAGCCTATATAATTGAATCTCACCCAGAAATGACATAGGCCTAGATGACAGTAGCAAAAAGTAAGTTCATGCACATTAACTACAATGTACCAACCAAACAAATGCAACTAGATAATTGACACAGAATTTTGATTTCAGTGCCTGATTGCAATAGATAGGCTTGATCACTGTTTCCCAAACTTGGTCCTGGGGCCCTCCCTGGGTGCACCTTTTGGTTTTCGCCCTACCATTACACAGCTGATTATAACAAACTCATCATCGAGCTTTGATGATTTGAATCAGCTGTGTAGTGCTGGGGCAATAACCAAAACATGAACGCTATTGAGGCACCAGGACGGAGTTCAGGAAACACTGCTCTAGATGAGGGACACGAATTTCATGCCTCGAAAGGGAAAATCGTTTTCGAAATGCCGTCGTAAAATCCCTCAACACACACACACACAATACAAACTGGCATTTACGAGCCTGGGTCACATAAAAGCACATAACTTCTTTAGCCTTAGATAACGAGGGAGAGAGAGAGCTACAGTTGTATAGGCCTGGAGTTATTGCACACCCTTCTCCAAACTTCGTTGAGAGCTTTAAACGTCCACATAATAAAGATATGCCTGTAATTATCGTTTACAAAAGACTAGAAGGTAAACGTCACATAGGCTGCACCGCAAGGCTTTACTTTCCACTCTTACCTTTTGTTCAATGAATTCCAGTAGATAGGCTCCATGTTGCTCGCCGCCGTCCCCAGTAAATCCATTAAGATTATCAGCAGAAAACTCAGTCTACTCCCACTTCTCAGACGCGCCATTGCAACCACACTAACCCGATTATTTACCCCCATTTCAAAATACATGTGATATGTTCTATGAGGTTGGAGATGGGGGACTTTCAAAACAAAGACTATAGCCGTGAAGGCTATAGGTGAGTCACTCAATGCGTGAATATGAGATATCGTGCCTTGGGCAACCGCATGGATATAAACCGAAAATAGAAGAGAAAATGCGTAATTGACACTGAACTATAACAGATAAAAGTTGCTCTATCCGTGACAGCTGGACGACAATATAGGCTGCGTCCTGCGTAAATCGAGAATATTTTCTGTGCGTGTCCAGGAGAAATACTATGCAAATCCCATGACTTTCTGATTATTTTGTCATTAGTCCCTATTTTTTCTCCTCAATGCGATGTCCACTGGCCCGTGCACAACTCCCCTTCTTACTCAAAAATAAATCCCGTTAAAGGATTTCTAGTGGTATTTATGTTGCGTGTTGGTCTTAGCTATAATTGTTTTTCCCAAACAATGTTCCCTTGTTGTCTGCGCCGATTCTGTTCGGCTTCTCTCCCATTCCTTCTTTTTTTAACGGATTTTCCAGCAATATAGAAATGGTACTTTATTTTTTTAAATCGAGATAGAAGCGCTAATGTTGTGTTTAAAAATGGAAGAGGATTTTCTCCCGTTTAGAACAGAAGCTCCATCCCCATAAGGACGCGTTGATGCTTGCTGCTCGGTGGATTTGTCATTGCGCGGTCTGGTCCCCGCTCACTCCTTGTTCTTTCTCTTCTCTTCCAATTAGTACATCCGAGATCCTATCCCAAATGATTTGTAAATGCGACTGGCGAATAAACCTCGGATAATGTTGACATCCAAGAACCAACTTATCACAGAACAAATAAAAACACTTGACTAGAACGAGAACTGAAGACTAGAACATCTCCAGCCTATTCAACTTTCAACTAACCAGAGGAATATGAAGAAAATAAAACTTGGAATAATAAATAGACGTTTAACATAGGCTATATCCTTATGTTATAGACTAGCCGTTCTGGCGTGGCGAGTCATCTGGAATATAGATAGCTTCCCTTCTCCGTCAATGTTTTCCATTCGATAGCCTATCTCCCCCGTCTCACTAGTTCAAATTCCCACTCGTTTGACTTGCGGAACGCTCGGAGCGCATTGACAGACTGCCTGCTTGTTTGGGAAAAGGGGAGGGCAAATGGGAGGTGTATGCTCGAATGAAAAAAAGACCGATCTCCCGACTGGCAGGCGCACTAAAGGAGCGGAAAACTCCTTTCGTTTTTTTTTGGGGGGTCGAGTCGGTTTCACTCAATGTATATATCAGCCTCCTTCCCCTCTCCTTGTGGGGGGTGGCAGCCGCTCTGGACCCCGAGCCGAGACACGCAGGGGAAAACTCGGACTCGGTCTCTCCTTTCGGTCTTTTCTGCCTCTTTCAAAGAAAGATTTCCCTTTCTCTGCTTCACCTGTTCGCATACTCTAGCAAACAGTCGCTCACGCTGACCATCATGCACGACAAATGCTGCGACTCCTTGGTGAGACAATTTGTTAAAGATTGGTGAAAGGTCTCGAGCGCCCCCAGTGTGTATTTCTTCTGGTTCACAAAGTGGTAGCCTATTCTAGACATAGCCTATTTGGGATTTTATGAGAGAAAATGACAGGTCTCTCTCTAATTATTATTGTATAATAACTATTCATTGACAGCCAAATTCGGAAAATGTGTTCAGAAACGTATTATGTTAGGTGAATGTGATTCTAATTAGGACAAGTGTCCCAAGGCCTCTGACCCTGGTCAATCCCCCAGATTCCCACCCATATTTTTCACTCTCTTTGCTTTGACATTGTTGAAAAATTATAGCCTAAGCAATAACTTCCAATACTAACAGCTGAAAGAGCCGTTTGATTTGACGATGTGCAGAGCACTGCGGGCGACAGGCACCTCGGTGGCCGCACACTATTGTTTACAGTGGGGCCCTACTCGCCAAGAGAACAGACGGGGCTACATGCCATCTGACTGTCAAGTAGGGACCAAAACCTTGCCTGCACTGCCGCCCCGTGGTTAGATATGTAACTGCATGTCATGTTCTCCATGACATTACTGTGGAATTACATGTACTTTTAAAAATTTAACTAGGCAAGTCAGTTAAGAACAAATGCTTATCTACAATGACGGCCTAAACCGGGCCAAACCTGGACACTGCTGGGCCAATTGTGTGCCGCCCTATGGGACTCCCAATCCCGTCCGGTTGTGATACAGCCTGGATGACGACATGAACATGATCTAACAAAATGTATGCTGATTTCTTGGTTCTGAAATAAGCTTGTATACATTCTCCGTGCAGATTAAACAAAGATGATAAGATAAGACAACATATTAAAATGGTATCAGTTTATTGCCGAATACATGTGACCTTCATACCCTATATGGACACATTCCTGATGACGACAGACCAGAGAGGCATCTGTGAGTTCAACTGGTAAGGAGTTGGATGAAGTTGCTCCTAAACATTGATCTAATGTCAGTGCTGAATTCTTCCACATAATAGTTAAGATCAGGATGGGGAAGAATAATCGGATCCCAGATCTGTGCACACAGGCAACAGCAATGTTGTAGCTGTAGGTAGCAAGTAGATGTCTGTGCACACAGGCAACAGCAATGTTGTAGCTGTAGGTAGCTAGTAGCTGTCTGTGCACACAGGCAACAGCAATGTTGTAGCTGTAGGTAGCAAGTAGATGTCTGTGCACACAGGCAACAGCAATGTTGTAGCTGTAGGTAGCAAGTAGATGTCTGTGCATCATCAGGTAAAGTGTTGTGTGTTGATGACATCATCCGTCTGGACCGCCACGTCTGTATAGCCGGGTTCTCTGCCCAGGTGACGGAGCTTCAGCAGGTAGTCAGAGTGGAGGGAGGACTCGGTCAGATCCACAAACTGTCTGTAACTACACTGTAACCTCTGACAGAGAGAGAGAGAACGGGAGACGGAAAGAGCCGGAGAAAGAGATGGAGGGATAGAGAGAGCGAGTAGGAGAGAACGTTGAGGGTGAAAGATAGCGGGAGAGAGAGAGAGAGAGAGAGAGAGAGAGAGAGAGAGAGAGAGAGAGAGAGAGAGAGAGAGAGAGAGAGAGAGAGAGAGAGAGAGAGAGAGAGAGAGAGAGAGAGAGAGAGAGAGAGAGAGAGAGAGAGAGAGAGAGAGAGAGAGAGAGAGAGAGAGAGAGAGATGGTGAAAATGAGATGGTAGGTGTTCAAATCTATGGTTTTATATTTTATATGAGAAGGCCAAACTGAGAAAAAAGTAGGGAGATCTAATGAGAGAATGGATGGCTTGAGATTCACAAATACAACCCAAAATGAACATAGTGGACGTGGTCACAAACAAAGGGCATAGAGACAAAATGTTTGACACAAAACAAAAGTCAGGGGATGAGCTGGCACCGAACACAAGGCTTCTGCTCCGGCTCAGAGAGAGAGGGGAGGACGGCTGGAGTTCACATGTGCATGTTATGGATGGAGAGACGGGAAAGTGTGTGTGAGAGAGAGAGGACTGCAGCTTGCTCATGTGGCCCATTGTGGATGTGGGTGGTAGTTTAGTGGTGTTCATTTATTCATGATGACCTCATTAAGTGTGCTGACCTTAAACTCTGTCTCATATCTCATCCTCTCCCCTGTGACTCTGGCCAGACCCTGCTCCAGCTGCCTGTACCTAACACCACACACAGAGACAGACAGGGAGGGAAGGAGACAAGGCCAAAACACATGAGAGGGAGTACACACACACACAGAGAGAGAGAGAGATACATTGCCAAAAACATGGACGCACATACACACATACACACATTGCAAAACATGACGCAGACAAACACCGCAATGCATGACACACAATGGCACGCATACACACACACATTCATATTACCAAGGCATGACACACAACGGCACGCATACACACACACATTCATATTACCAAGGCATGACACACAACGGCACGCATACACACACACACATTCATATTACCAAGGCATGACACACACACATTCGGCACATGACATACACACACACATTCATATTACCAAGGCATGACACACAACGGCACGCATACACACACACACATTCATATTACCAAGGCATGACACACAACGGCATGCATACACACACACATTCATATTACCAAGGCATGACACACAACGGCACGCATACACACACACATTCATATTACCAAGGCATGACACAAAGGCACGCATACACACACACATTCATATTACCAAGGCATGACACACAGGGGCACGCATACACACACACATTCATATTACCAAGGCATGACACACAGCGGCACGCATACACACACACATTCATATTACCAAGGCATGAGAAACACACAATAATAGACATCACAGGAGGTTGGTGGTACCTAAATTGGGGAGAACGGGCTCATGAGAATGAGTGGAAAGGTATCAACAACATCAAACACAAGGTTTCCATTTGTTCCGTTCCAGCCATTATTATGAGCCGTCCTCCCCTCCGCAGCCTCCACTGGCACACATACACAATGTGTGAAGAGAGGGCATGCAAGGGCATACACACTATGGAGAATGACAGAGAAGTAGTCATGTAGGCAGGTATGCAGGAGGGAGAGGAATGCATACAGGGAATGCAGAGCAGAGCGATGGAGAGATAGGGATGAAGGAGGAGGAGGAATGGCTCAGCGTCAGTGAGTCCCATGCACATTGTGTGTGTGCATGTGTAGACATTCTTGCCGGCTTTGCATTAGAGCGAGTTCCACAGTATGTCTGTCCTGGAGAATCTGTAGGTCCTTCTGTGCATCTCTTTCACACTGCTGTCGCACACACACCTCTGTTTCCCGAACAAGCCTCTTCACATTCTCCTGAAAAAAAGAGAGAGAGAGAGAGAGAGACTGTGCATGCAGAATTCTGCAAAAAATATCCTCAGTGTACAACGTAAAACACCAAACAATGCATGCAGAGCAGAATTAGGCCGATACCCACTAATGATCAAAATCCAGAAAAGAGCTAAATTCTACAACCACCTAAAAGGAAGCGATTCTCAAACCTTCCATAACAAAGCCATCTCCTACAGAGATATGAACCTGGAGAAGAGTCCCCTAAGCAAGCTGGTCCTGGGGCTCTGTTCACAAACAGACCCCACAGAGGCCGAGGACAACAACACAATTAGAACCAACCAAATCATGAGAAAACAAAAAGATAATTACTTGACACATTGGAAAGAATTAACAAATAAAACTGAGTAAACTACAATGCTATTTGGCCCTAAACAGAGAGTATCTAGTGTCAGAATACCTGACCACTGTGACTGACCCAAACTTAAGGAAAGCTTTGACTATGTACAGACTCAGTGAGCATAGCCTTGCTATTGAGAAAGGCCACCATAGCCGGTCTTCTCTTGAGAGCCAGGTCTGCCTATGTGCACACAATTAGGTGGAAACTGAGCTGCACTTCCTAACCTCCTTCCAAATGTATGACCATATTAGAGACACATATTTCCCTCAGATTATACAGATCAACAAAGAATTTGAAAACAAACACAATTTTGATAAACTCCCATATCTACTGGGTGAAATTCCACAGTGTTCCATCACAGCAGCAAGATGTGTGACATGTTGCCACAAGAAAAGGGAAACCAGTGAAGAACAAACACCATTGTAAATACAAACCATATTTATGCTTATTTATTTTCCCTCTTGTACTTTAACCATTTGCACATCATTACAACACTATATATAGACATAATAAAATATCTTATTTTGTAACTTTTGTGAGTGTAATGTTTACTGTACATTTATCTTGTTTCTTGTTTCTCTTATGTATATTATCTACTTCACCTGTTTTGGAAATGTTAACATATTTTCCCATGACAATAAATCCCCTTGAATTGAAATTGAATTGGAGTGAAATATTACAAGCTGTAGTACACACACACACACACACACACACACACACACACACACACACACACACACACACACACACACACACACACACACACACACACACACACACACACACACACACACACACACACACACACACACACACACACACACACACAGGACAGCTAAGCTTGTGGGGACACACAATTCAATCCCATTCAAAATCATACTTTCCCTGACCCCTAAATCTAACCCTAACCCGTTCACTTACCCTAACCTTAACCCTAGCTCCTAACCCTAAAACTAATCCGAGCTCCTAACCCTTAATGTAATTCTAACCCTAATTCTAACCCCCTAGAAATAGCATTTGACCTCGTGGGGACTAACACGACATTTCCCCAGTTGGTCCAATGTGTGTTTGTTTACTACTCGTGTTGACTTCTGGTCCCCACAAGAATAGTTAAACACGTCCACACACACACACACACTTTTTGATATCTCCCACCTGTATTTTTGCCTCCATGGCCTCTACTTCTCTCTGTCTCTCCTCTTCCACCTCTCTCTGCATCTCAGCCCTCATCCTTCCGCAGGTCTCCTCCACCGCCAGCCTCATCTCCCTCTCGATCTCCTCCCGCAACCCCACACAGCGCTCCGCAAACAGGGCCTGCTGCTCTACCCGTTCCCCCTGCCTCTGCTCGGCCTCCAGCCTCTCCCTTGCCAATAAGGCCTCTTTGAAGCACACCTGCAGACACTTGGGAGGGAATAAGGGAGAGAGGGAGAGAGAGAATAAGGGAGGGAAATATAAAGCGATGGTGGTCAAAAGGAAGGTAAGGAGGAATGGAGTGAGGGAGGGAAAGAAAGATGAAAGGAAGAAGGGACGAAGGGAGGAATGGAAAGAGGGGTGGATGGAGAGAGGGAGTGAAATAAAGAGAGACTGAAGGTGGTCAGAATTGGCACTGTGCTCAGTGGTTTGTGGTAGTAAGCCTCAGGGCTGGTGAGGAAGAGTGTGATCTTAGGGTTGGCTGCTGTACCTTTCCCTAAAGTGCAATTATAGAATCCATTACTCCAGCTAGGGCCTCTAAACTTTCAGCCATAGGTCCTATCTGCCAGGCCTCACCTGCATACAGGAGACTCCACAGCCACTTCAAAAGGCCCTGTTTATCATAACTATATATTGCCAGAGGGAATAGGAGGGGAGGGAGGGAGGGAGGGGGAGATGGGGAGAGACTGAGGCAGAGGGAGGGAGGGAGGGAGGGAGGGAGGGAGGGAGGGAGGGAGGGAGGGAGGGAGGGAGGGAGGGAGGGAGGGAGGGAGGGAGGGAGGGAGGGAGGGAGGGAGGGAGGGAGGGAGGGAGGGAGGGAGGGAGGGAGGCAGAGGGAGGCAGAGGGAGGGAGGGAGGGAGGGAGGGAGGGGAAGATGAAGCGAAGCGTGCTGAATTACTTATTCTTTATGTATGAGAACATATTGGAAATTCAAATCTGGTGCAGTGGGATCCTGGTCTGAGTTAGTGTATGATGTATAGTTTAATGTGTGGGTTATAGTGATACCTTACATCTATACGGTATGTTAATCAAGGTGGGTGTTTCGCAGGGATATCCAACACATCTGGATTGAATGAGGTGAGGTCAGAGGAGTGCTGATGAGAGAGAAACCTTGTGTGTGTCATCTTTTCCTGGATTCTCAGTGTGTGTATAGCAGGATATAGAGCTAACAAGTGCCAACTACCCTCACCTTCAGTGTAAGCAAGGGGAAATGTGTACATCAATCACATCTAAAGCATTGGACATGGAAGAAAGAGAGACGAGAGAACATTTAGGTAGATGAAACATGGCATTGAGGAGCTATGAAATGTGCTTTGCAAAGATGACTTTGACCATTGAAATATTTATTTTTCAACCATGTTGTCTTAGTGTGCGTTTCACCTCTTCCTGTTGTTTCAGTGACTTCTCTTTATCCTCCTCTGCCCTCTGCAGAAATACTGCCATCCAGGGGGACTCCCCCTGTGTGGCCCCCACCTCTGGCTGCTCGGAGTGGGGGGAGAAAGAGGATGGCCCTGGGTCCTGGCTGGTGCTTGTAGAGGTGGACGGAGGGAGAAAATACTCTCCCAGACCTGCACCAATAACCAACAGCAGTCTCAGTACTCCCATAGAACAAGGTCCGACAACTCCGGTCCTGCAGGGCCACTGTTAGTGCAGGGTGTTGTTCCAGCCCAGCATTAACACACCAAGCCTGTTAACATTACAACCCCTCCAGGACCATATATCCCACCCCTGCCATTGAATCAAACTTGGATATTCTCAATCTGTGGAAAATTACTTTTAAATATGACATCAATGTCACAAGTCCTCAGTGACAGAAAATCTATTCCCTCCATTGCCCTGAAAACCTGTTCCTTAAAGAGAGGAGCAGAGCGATGAGAGAGAAACACCATACATTTACAATTCCGCCTCCAGATATGCGTAAACCTCTTTCTCCATGTAGAATTACCCTGTGTCAAACTGAAGTGTATGGGTGTGTGATGTGTGTGTGTTCTCTGAGTACTTTCTACCTAGGATTAGCTGCTCCAGCAGAGGGCGGCCATTTGAATAATTGTTTTCAACTTTCTCAACGTCAAAATGGCAGTTCACTTTACGTTGCTACTTGCCTGATATTCCCCACTTGGACGACAAGGGTTTCTGACTATAGACTGTGGAGGCAGGCAACCAAAGCCTCTGTGCATTTGCAAATAACAAACTGACTGCACTCAAGCAAATACACTAACAAAAGTATCATGGCATGAAGGTAGAAAATGTCCCTCATTGTTTGCACTATTTTTTATGGAGGCTGCCTTGAAGTGAGAGAAAGTGAAAGAAATCAAGAAAGTGAGAGGAACAATACGTGTCATTCAGGAACTTGAAGTAGCCCATTTTATACTGTGTTGTTAGTTGAGCGTTGTGTTTGAGGCTCACCCAGGATGTGTGTGTGGAGGAGCCTCTGTGTGGAGAGGCTGGTCCGGTTCAGCATCCTCTGTAGAGGCCCCATGTCAGACATGCTCCTACCCCACGAACAAGAGCACAGACCCCTTAGACTGGATAGATGACCCCCTTCTTATTCCCTACCTTTAGGTGGATAGATGAACATTACCCTCCCTACTCACTGTTTGACTGCTACTGGAATACCCACTGTTGACACTGAAGATCACACCACTGATTCCCTCCTCTCTTTCTGCACTAACGCCCGCTCACCCTTTCTGTTTCACACTCTCTTTCTGTCTCGCACCCCACTTCTCTCGCTCGGCTCGTCCCTTATTCTAAAACGGTCGCTTAGCAACGCGCACAACAACAAAAAGGTGCGGCTCTTCAACCTGGCACTTCGCTCTATTTATACCCGGGGTTTTATACCCGCGGTTTTACAGTGCGCATTTGTAATGAGGGTATGCTCGAAAGGCATTTGACTAAGATCTTTTTCAGAAATGTAAAATCTACAATAGTCTTCTCACTTTGCCAAAATAGCTTATGTTAAATAACTATGAAGAAAAATAAATACAAAATATTATATATAAAATAAGACACATTAATTCAACAAAATACTGGCAGAAGAAAAGGAACCATAATGAGACTGGTTGAGTGAACAGAACCTTATTCAATCAAATTCTTGGACAAACAGCAAATCCTCCCGTAAGAGTTCGTTTGCCCTCTAGTGGCCTCTTACTAAACTTGCAGACGAACAAGACAGCAACATGCAATGGATAACTTTAATATATATATATATATATATATATATATATATATATATATATTAAATTAACCTATACAAACATAAGTTGTGCTACAACACAAAAGCAGCATAGCAGGCATTCTACATATACAAATATTGTTGATAATTTCATCCACACTGCTGGACTAAGACTGTAAAACATAAAATCCTCTACTGGATGTTGAATCCAAAATAAAAGGACCAATGACGTGTCATCTCTCACGGACATTTCACTATAAAAAGACGTTTGCAGTATCCATTTGTTTGTGGTTACAGCAATTGTGCCAACTGCTTAACGATTTTAATACATTCAGAAACTAAATATTCATCATGGCTATAGAAAAATATACATTTACTGACGCAGGTATAGCGACACCTCGGCACTTAGAACAATAAAATAATATTCACAAATCAAAGCTCTGAATTGCACTTAAACTAGCAGTATTAGGTTATTCTGGGCAGGACTATAGACAATAGCCTGATCCCAGACCTGTTTGATTGAAATGCTAAATAATGGCCATAAAACAACACCGAGATATCTGGGACCAGGCTATACAGACTAGAAGGTAAACAACGGAACACTCCCATGGAGAAACATGAGTGGAAAGTAGACAACACAATGTACACTGTGCTCCTCCAACACAGTGGGCCTGGTCTGGCTGTGGTTTTACAATTACATGTAGTTTGAAATGGGGAAGACCTCAGTTAGCATAGTAGCATGCTACCAAAAATTCCTAATAACATGTTAGCATTCACCATAGTTTGTACCTTGGCTTCGAGACCGGGGAAACTGTTGTTCGCTGAATCCACGGGACTCAACACGCTGGTTTGCAATACTCAGCAGAAAAAGTACTCCAAATATTGTAGTAAACTTTACACAGTGGCAGTTTGAAGTTACATTTGGTTCAGTCCTGAGGAGAGGGGTTTGAGTTGGGCTACTCCACCATCAATCAATCCCCACCATTGGTGCTGGTTCCTCCTGCCCCCCCTCGCTGGCTGGGCTGAGAGGACCGACCCAACACAGAGTCAGGGCGTTGTCCTGTCTGACCTCTGGGGCTGGTGATATCACAATATCACCCTCTGAACCCGAGTCGAAGGAGTCTCCGTCGCTACTGTCCCCCGGGTC
This sequence comes from Oncorhynchus gorbuscha, assembly GCF_021184085.1. Lineage (NCBI taxonomy): Eukaryota > Metazoa > Chordata > Actinopteri > Salmoniformes > Salmonidae > Oncorhynchus > Oncorhynchus gorbuscha. The sequence continues at coordinate 19,367,485 of NC_060193.1, forward strand.
GAGGAACCTGCGCTGCCTGCTGGTTGACACCAGCAACGGCACGAAGGGGTGGACACTGGGGGAGAGAGAGAGCACTGGGGGGGGTGGGCTGTGAGGGTGTCCCACACTGACACCACCCCACCTGTGTCGTCACTCAACAGGTACCGGGCAGACCTACAGAGACACGGGGGCAGCAATCAGCATCAAATGAAAAGGGTGGAGTGAAGAAACCTTGTGCTTTTGGGAAGCCCCAGTCTAGCACATAGTCTATCTAGAAGGAACCGGTTTACTTACAGATCCAGGTCAAAGTAGATGCATTGGTTGGTGGCTACTTTCCAGAACAGAACCTTGCCCGGGTCTCTCAGATCCCAGCACAGAATCTCTGGGTCCTACACACAATCATCATTCCGAAACACCTCGACACATACAAGAGCAACAATAACACTGGTCGTGAATGTGGGCATGTGTTTGCATGTGGAGAAACACCACGTTCTCCAATGTGACACTGTGTTCCTCTTACCCATTCTCTCTCTGTGAGCAGTGGGTGCGTTTTTAAAACAAGATGGACAGCTTTTTGAGGCCTGTGTCTCTCTTTGTGTTGTCCTACCTTGCGCCCGGCAGTGTACAGGTAGTGTCCTTCGGGTGAGAAGGCGAGGTGTGCGATGCCCCTGTGGTGCCTGGGTGGCAGCAGAACCAGCAGAGAGCCATCCTGGCAGGAGTAGAGGCCTGCGGTGCGGGAGAAGGAGCCACAGGCGTACACAGACTGGCACGGGCTGAACGCCAGGCAGGAGATGATGCCACTCTGATACTGCTTCTTCACTTGTGAGGAGAGGGAACACACTCAGCATCTATAGAATCGGGTTAGGGGACAGTTAGTTGAGATTTAATAGCACTTCTATAAACCCTCTGTAAGGGATCTCCCCAAATAAAGATGTACCCAGTATTGTTTCTGTTGCTACTGGACTCCACACCTATAGTTGGCCTCTCCTCACAGTCCCGTCCAGGCCTGTCTGTGTAAAACACCCTGATAGTCTTGTCGAAGCCGCTGTAGAGCTGTGATCCGTCTGGGGAGAAGCAGAGGTCAGCTCATCCAGATGGTTGTAGGGTCTGAAGTTGGCTCGCAGGTCCCCGTTGAACGCGTCCCAGATATGGACCGGGTTATCACGACTGCTGCCGGCTGGTGGAGAGAGAGACAGCGGTGGTGAGAGACGGAGGGAAGAAGGATGGAATATGATGCGAAGGAGGTTAGAGAAGGAAGAGAACGATGGAAGGAGAAAGGAAAGGAATGGAAAGGAAGGATGTAGAAAGGAGAGAAAAGGATGGAGAGTGGTGGTGACAACAGGAAGAGCAGTATTGTACACACACTCATTTCATCTCCGTTGAAAAATAACTGACAGACACAGACTGACACTGCTTTGTGCCAGACTCATCTGGCCTCATCAGTGAAACACCCCACTGAGGCCATTTCACTTTTAATATCATTCCTCCCCTCTATCTATTCAAAAACAATAGCAGTTTGTTGTCACATTGGGGTTTATAATGGACAAAAACGATCTATCAACAGACATGCCGCATGGCTTTGGCTTTTCAACTTACATAATTGCAGGGGGCCACTGCCAAACAGCGAACCTAACAAACCAAACGCCGAAACATCACTGTATGAACTGAAGCTCAATTAGCCAAAGCCAAGAGGAAATGAACCTGGGCGGCTCAGTGCTGTTATGGCACTGTGTCTTTGTTCTGGCTGTTGGGAATCACCCCATTATAATGGTACACCACAGCTAGCCTGGACGCCGGCCCAGAAAACAATACAAAGGAGGAACACCGGAAACTATTCTACACTCTCTACAGGAGAGTACAGCACATGGCTGTTGACAGAGAGAGGGGGTGAGATGGAGCAAGATGGAGAGAGAGGGGGGCGAGACGGAGAGAGAGGGGAGACGGAGAGAGAGGGGGCGGAGAGAGAGGGGGCGAGATGGAGAGAGAGGGGGTGAGATGGAGAGAGAGGGGGCGAGACGGAGAGAGAGGGGGAGAGACGGAGAGAGAGGGGGCGAGATGGAGAGAGAGGGGGAGAGATGGAGAGAGAGGGGGCGAGATGGAGAGATGGAGAAAGAGGGGGCGAGATGGAGAGAGAGGGGGCGAGACGGAGAGAGAGGGGGAGAGACGGAGAGAGAGGGGGCGAGATTGAGAGAAAGGGGGCGAGATGGAGAGAGGGGGAGAGATGGAGAGAGAGGGGGCGAGATGGAGAGAGAGGGGGCGAGATGGAGAGAGAGGGGCGAGATGGAGAGAGAGGGGGAGAGATGGAGAGAGAGGGGGCGAGATGGAGAGAGAGGGGGCGAGATGGAGAGAGAGGGGGCGAGATTGAGAGAAAGGGGGAGAGATGGAGAGAGAGGGGGAGAGACGGAGAGAGGGGAGATATGGAGAGAGAGGGGGAGAGAGGGAGAGATGGAGAGAGGGGGCGAGACTGAGAGAAAGGGGGAGAGACGGAGAGAGAGACGGAGATATGGAGAGAGAGGGGAAGAGGGGGAGAGAGAGGGGAAGATATGGAGAGAGGGGGAGAGATGGAGAGAGGGGGAGATATGGAGAGAGAGGGGGAGAGAGGGAGAGAAAGGGGGAGAGACGGAGAGAAAGGGGAGAGAGAGGGAGAGATATGGAGAGAGAGGGGAAGAGGGGGAGAGAGAGGGGAAGATATGGAGAGAGAGGGGGAGAGATGGAGAGAGGGGGAGATATGGAGAGAGAGGGGGAGAGAGGGAGAGATGGAGAGAGGGGGCGAGACGGAGAGAGAGGTGGAGACAGAGAGAGAGGGGGAGAGAGAGAAGGAGAGAGGGGGAGATATGGAGAGAGAGGGGGAGAGATGGAGAGAGAGGGGAAGAGGGGGAGAGACGGAGAGAGAGAGAAAGGGAAAACCAGGGAGAGAAAGAGTGAACATACACTGAGTGTAAAAAACATTAGGAACACAGACTTTTAATCCTTGAGACAATTGAGACATGGATTGTGTATGTGTGCCATTCAGAGGGTGAATGGGCAAGACAAAATATTAAAGTATCTTTGAATGGGGTATGGTAGTAGGTACAAGGCGCACCGGTTTGAGTGTGTCAAGAACTGCAATGCTGCTGTTTTTTCCCACACAACCTTTTCCCGTGTGTTTCAAGAATGGTCCACCACCCAAAGGACATCCAGCCAACTTGACACAAGTTGAGTTCATGCCCCGACGAATTCAGGCTGTTCTGAGGGCAAAAAGGGGTGCAACTCAATATTAGGAAGGTGTTCTTAATGTTTTGTGCACTCAGCGTACAAGTCCATGGTTTGTTTGACGCCCCGAACTGATGTTAGGAAACGCTAAGGCCACGTCATTCCACCTCACTCCACTCTGTAACCCTTAACACCAGGTGAACAGGTCCAAGACAACATTGTGCCGTCTGAACAAGCACACAGATGAAGGGTAACAGAGTTGACATGGGGTGTCAGCTCCGACTAGCCGCCTCATCCCTGGCTCTTCTCAGGGCCCAGCTCTCAAGTGGTTCATCCCTCAGATAAATCATCTCCTCGGCTTGTTTATGCTCTCATCCTCCACCCTGTTTGACTCCTGTCTCTCTCTCCCTCTTAAACTCCCTTTCTTTTCTTCTTATTCCCCCTCTCTTCTTGCCATGGAGAGATATTTTACATGTGGTTTATGGTTTGATCCTCCTGTATTGACTATGGTGAGCACCTCTCTCTCTCACACACACACACACACACACACACACACACACACACACACACACACACACACACACACACACACACACACACACACACACACACACACACACACACACACACACACACACACACACACACACACACACACACACAATTACCCTTTTTTTTCTCTCATTCCCTTTCATCTAGAGGAGATGTTTCCCTCGCTCCGTGGGGTTGACCACAGCCCACGCTGGGCACTGATCAGAGAGGAACCATGGGAGGATGGGGTTGCTGTTGTTAAGGGGGCCTCGTTAGTAGGCCCTACCAGCGTTGCCCGTAACAACGGCATTCTCCACAGTAACGGCTGGGCGCCATTGATCTCAGCTTTCCACATCACAGACAATGTCTTAATAATTTCCGCGCTTTTGTACAGCTAGAAAAAAAACACGCAAAGACACACACACACACACACACACACACACACACACACACACACACACACACACACACACACACACACACACACACACACACACACACACACACACACACACACACACACACACACACACACACACACACAAAAGTCTGGAAATCATGAGGCCCTTTAAAAAACGTCTGGAGTTGTTAGTTCTTCTGTTCTTCTGTTAGTTCTTCTGTTCTTCTGTTAGTTCTTCTGTTCTTCTGTTAGTTCTTCTGTTCTTCTGTTAGTTCTTCTGTTAGTTCTTCTGTTCTTCTGTTAGTTCTTCTGTTCTTCTGTTAGTTCTTCTGTTCTTCTGTTAGTTCTTCTGTTCTTCTGTTAGTTCTTCTGTTAGTTCTTCTGTTCTTCTGTTAGTTCTTCTGTTCTTCTGTTAGTTCTTCTGTTCTTCTGTTCTTCTGTTAGTTCTTCTGTTCTTCTGTTAGTTCTTCTGTTCTTCTGTTAGTTCTTCTGTTCTTCTGTTAGTTCTTCTGTTCTTCTGTTAGTTCTTCTGTTCTTCTGTTAGTTCTTCTGTTCTTCTGTTAGTTCTTCTGTTCTTCTGTTAGTTCTTCTGTTCTTCTGTTAGTTCTTCTGTTCTTCTGTTAGTTCTTCTGTTCTTCTGTTAGTTCTTCTGTTCTTCTGTTAGTTCTTCTGTTCTTCTGTTAGTTCTTCTGTTCTTCTGTTAGTTCTTCTGTTCGTTTTTGGTGAGTCATCACCCAAAGCCCCACAGGTCTCGGACAAACAAACAGACAGACAGCACTAGGGTTCAAGGGGAAAAGGCTAAGACTCCTCAAAGAGAGAGACAATGATGATTTTACGGATTAGCAACTAGGTGCAAAACAACGAAACTACAGTGCTCACGTACTAGCACTGTCTCCATTTTCACTGTCAACAGTCTAATATGGAACTCAGTACAGTGCATACAATGTAGCATGGCTCAGTTAAGTCAGAAACCAAGGTTGTGGGTTCAATTACCGCAAGGTAGAAGTCTTCACGTGTCCAACAGACTTGAAATTCCGAGATCCAACCTGGGACCGTAGCGTGTCCGGGTCCTAAATTCTGACTTTGGTCTAGGATCGGAGTCGGGTCTGATAATTGCCACAGATCTCAGGTATGGGCAATTACAATTTATTTACAGATTGGACCGGTACTTTGTTAATTTAATGTGTGTGAGGATGAGAACTGTGCAAGCTTGTTATCTGTGTCAGCCAATTGCAATTCAATAAAATGTATAGCTGGTTCTGGTTCTGGCAGCTCACCTCGCGTACACCTGCTGCTGAGGAGAGAGACAGAGCGAGAGAGGAGCCTTGTCCTAGTCTACTGTTGACTGAGAAGATGTAGGCCTTTTTCATTGAAGTGAAGAGGAAAGTTAGAGGAGAAATAGTGAAAAGAATCCGACAAGTGGAATGTCTCCAAGGACAAGTTTTAATATTGTAGTGGACAAAGATGAGAGAAAAGTTGGTGAGGCCAAATGGACTGTGTGCATATCGTTTAATGCAACTTAAAACAATTTATAATGGATACAAAAATAAACACGTTTATCATTATAGGTCTCTTTAAGAAACCAAAACAGTTCTTTAAATAGGCAAAACTCTAATTTAAGATCAAATTGTCTTTTAAATGTTGTGCTACGTGTTTAGTTGAAGGTTAAAAAATTGGCCTGTTAAATAAATATCATTAGCCTATTGTCGTCATTTGTTGGGTAGGCCTACAGTAGAAACTCACCTTTGTTGGTAGGCCTAACTGCTGAATTATCCTAGCCTGTTTTAAACTTTTGGGAAGGTTTAAACCAGTTCTTTAAAAAGGAAAAAAAGTGTTTTGTTTCACTCTGTTGAGACATTTTCTTTGACCAAATTAAGTTCCAACTATAATGTTGTGTTTTCCGCAATATAATAGAATTACCGGTAGGCCTACTATACGGCTACTAGCACTTAAACTATGAAAAGCAAAAACCAAAGGCGTTGAGACGCAAAACTTAATTTAATGCCTCAATATAAGAACATGTTCATATTTTCCCTATAAACAATGACTTAACTTTATAATGGGAATATGAAAAGTAAGAACCTCTTGTGAAGGTTTGGTGTGGTATGGCTAATCTTAGGCTTAGCTACTGCAGGCCTATGAAGTCAGTGGGCACCAGCACACCAACGGACTCCGATGGTTGAACTTGAGGTGAAGAACAACGTTTTAGGCCTACCAGCTACTCCTTTAATCTAACAATAAAATAATACTAATCTTTCTAAAAGAAAATATCCTGATGGAAAATGTACGTAGTAGCCTCCTGTACGCCTATATCTGTATAGCAGTAGTGGCCTGACAAGTATAAAGAAATGCATTTCGGTGTTGGGAACATGACGCTGGCATATCTTCCTCCTACTCTCCATCTCTCTAGGGCTAAGCTTCTTTTCTTTTATATAATGTTTTTAAATAGTGTTGTCACACAGTGGGCTCACATGCATGCAACGCCCTAATGCATTTAGTGCTCAAAGGTCCAACTTTTTGGGACCTGTAAAAGACTGGGTCACATTCTATAAACTGCTTTGATACAGGATATAGGGCGGCAGGCAGCCTAGCAGTTAGAGTGTTGGGCCTGAAAGGTCACTGGTTTGATTCCAGGAGCTGATAAGATGCAACAATCTATCAACGTGCCCTTGAGCAAGGCACTTAACCCTCATTTTCTCCAAGGGGCGCTATACTACTATGGCTGATCCTGTAAAACGACACATTTCCCTGTACCTATCCGATGTACAGTATGTGACAATAAAACATCCCTTTATAAGCAAATGCTGAGGGGCATATCTCTGATATGAGTGGTGGTAGTGGTAGAGGATGGCTGCTGAACTCACAAGCAGGAGTTTGGATCCAGAGGGCTCATCTTGGGATACCAGCAGTAGTCATAGATGGTATCCCCCTCTGCCATCTTCAACAGTGGACTCTGTAGGGCAGGGAGAACATTAGAGAGGGGGGGGGGGGGTCAAGTCCTCTATCTAGGCCTATACAGGATAGGACAGCTTATGTTGCTCGTTCAGTCCAGAAACATGGTAATTAACTACAATGACCATAACACCCATTTGTTCTGCAGATATACAGATATACTTTTACGCCTGCTACGTTAGGTTAGATAGACAAAGACCGAATAGACCGCAATGAGCGAGGAATGTACACAACATAACAACAGGAAGGATAGAAACAGTTCAAGGTATGCAGGGTATCTACTCTGAAGAATTATTCAAATGACTTTGTCAGACAGCTCTGCAGCCTACTTAGGCAGGCTGGTCTAGCTAAATAGAATGACTAAAGACAGTACAGGATGGGAAGCACAGAGACAACGTTAGATGGTTTGGCTGGCTGGCTGCTACTACCTGAGCAGAGATGAGATGATGACTAAGGAATGAAAAATAACAAAGTTCTCAAATAAAAACGAACATGCACAACTGAAACATTGTACTATTTTAACCATTTCTCTATTGATGTCTACCCAATGTGGACCTGACAGAGACAATGGAATATTTTCAAAGTTTTGGCAATTGAATGTTTAATATGTTTCCATTAAAAAGCTCTAAATTCATTTTAATATCATCATTTTATAATGAATTTAATGTCTTATTTTTATTTTTTATGATTGAAAACGAAATGGAAACTGACCTCAAAAAGCACTAATCTCTCAGCACTAACCATGAGTGAAGATCAGTGATGTGGTGAGTTAGTGGCACCCTCACCATCTCCGTGAGCAGGTTCCAGTTGTAGCTGTAGATCTCTGGGGGGGGGGGGTTGTAGACACACAGCACGTTGGTCAGGATGCACGAGCCGTCTGGGGGCCCTGGGAGAATTACAGTTCCTTCAGAATCTATTCATACCCCTTGATTTATTCCACATGTTGTTGTGTTACAGACTCTGGATTAAAACATGGCTAAAGCAAACAAATATACATTTTTGCTCATTTATAGGAAATAAAACACTGAAAAATCAGATTTACATAAGTATTCACACCTCTGAGTCTATACATGTCAAATTCACTTTTGGCAGCGATTACAGCTGTGAGTCTTTCTGGGTAAGTCACACACCTGGATTGTACAATATTTGTACATAAATCTTAAAAAAAAATATTCAAGCTCTGTCAAGACAGCCATAGATATTCAAGCCAATTTAAGTCAACTGTAACCAGGCCCCTGAACATTCAATGTCGTCTTGGTAAGATACTCCAGTGTATATTTGGCCTTGTGTTTTAGGTCATTGTCCTGCTGAAAGGTGAATTTGTCTCCCAGTGTCTGTTGGAAAGCAGATAACCAGGTTTTCCTCTAGGATTTACCTGTGCTTAGCTCTATTCCATTTATTTCCATCCTAAAAAAAACTCCCTAGTCCTTGCCGATGACAAGCATACCCATATACCCATAACATGATGCAGACACCACCATGCTTGAAAATATGAAGAGTGGTACTAATTGATGTGTTGTTTGATTTACTCCAAACATAACACTTTGTAGTCAGGACATAGAGTTGGTTTTTGCCACATTTTGTGCAGTTTTACTTTAGTGCCTTATTACAAACAGGATATATATTTTGGAATGATTTTAATCTGTACAGGCTTCCTTTTTCATTTAAGTTAGTATTGTGGAGTAACTACAATGTTGTTGATCCTATCACCTATCACAGCCATTCAACTCTGTAACTGTTTTAAAGTCACCATTGGCCTCATGGTGAAATCCCTGAGCGGTTTCCTTCCTCTCCAGCAACTGAGTTAGGAAGGATGCCTGTATCTTTTTAGTGACTGGGTGTATTGATACACCATTCAAAGTGTAATTGATAACTTCACCAGGCTCAAAGGGATATTCGATGTCTGCTTTAAAAAAAAAAATTCTACCCATCGACCAATAAGTACCCTTCTTTGCAAGGCATTGGAAGACCACCATGGACTTTGTGGTAGAGTGGGTTCATCACAGCACCCACGGGACACTGGAGGGTAGAAAGATTGGAGGAGAATTTGAATGAGAATAAGACAAAACATATATGATACACGTACAATAAAACACATCATGGTAGCAATAGCACCAATGATAAAGCACACCAGTCCACCAACAAAATTACATTATTCAATGACGGGCTGCTTAAATGATGGCTAGTTCAGCAATTAGTTAGATAACTTTCCATAAGATAGCAACCCAACTATTACGCTTGTTTACTGTGCTACACTGGGATCGGAAGGCAATCATGGTTACGTTAAGCCACTATGGCGTCGGCGCAACATATTGGTCAGAAAACGTATCTAGATGCAGGGATGGGATATGCCACTCTACTCCAACTTCTACCTTTACCACACTGATACTTCAAGATTGAAATACTGTCCTTTTCATCCTCATGCTAGCTAGCAGTAGTCACCGCAGCAATTTTGGAATGGCAGTGTCAGACCATCAGCTCATTTGTTGTTCAAGCAATGTGCCATTACACAGTGGCTGATGTGGCCACTGCTAGCTTGCACGGGGACAAAGTAAACACTGTTCTTCGAATGACTAGAAGTCTGCTTACAACGTAGCCGTACACTGGAGTTATATAGCAGCAGTCACGAAATCAAGTCATGCTGCGAATTTGTAAACACAGGAGGCCGCCATGAAAGATTGACAGCTGTACGGGTTATTGAATGCCCCCACTCCTCCAAACTAGGATGTTCATGTTGTTGTTCATGGTGTTGTTCGTCTTCTATGGTATATTGGCGATTGCACAATCGAATGTGCATCCCACCATTCAGTGTGCCGGATGGAAACAGGACTCCCAAAAAACGGAACAAACTGCCAAAAAACGACCAAAAAATGTATTCAATAACAAACTTTTCTGTTAAAAAAAATGAAACCAATCTGATCCCTAAACAGGCTCTAGGGGAACCAGCACCGGCACCAGTCCCAAAAACGTTTCTACCGCAGCCACAATAATACAAGTCTTTGAGACTTGTACCATACAGTTTATAACTGTGGCAATGAACGCCACAAAATCACTCCATGTTTTCTCAATTCTATTAATAGCCTTTGTTTGACCGCTCTAACTTTTACCAGCTCAATCTCTTTCACCCTTACAGGGCACTCCAGGATCATGATCCCCACCGTCAGCCTTCTACACAGTTATTCAGCATACTCTGTCTGCACACATTTGAAACATGGCCAAATCCTTTACAATTCTTACAGTGCAGTGGTTTGAGTACGAAAGCTCTTACAGCGCATATTGTGGCAACCTGGGGGCCAGCAGGGAGCTGCAAAGAAAGCAGGGCCGTGGTCAGCTCCAGAGGGCTAGAGAGCCAAGGTGAGTCAGCACCATGGACAGTCACCAACTGGGGCTGTTGATTCAACACAAGTACTACTCAGTCCAGGTGCTGCAACCAATTGGCACCTGGAATTGGTCCCACCAAATGAGTATAAGTAGAGCTGTAGTCACTCGGGAAGACAGGCAGAGGGTACGCCTAGACTTCAGAAGAACCGGAGTGAGTATGATAAGCACCTCGATCAGACGCCAAAGAAGATACTAGGCAATGTTTGACTCACCTGTCTCTCTCACTTCCCTTTCGCCCCCCGAAAGGAAGCGGACCCATTCCCTGGCAGCACACCACCCGGCGCAAGTTGAGAACAAGTATTGAAAGACCGAAATCATCGCTCTCTCTCTTTTGTTGTTCATTACCCTAGGCGGTCCGAGGAGCTGCCACACCAGACACCAAGTGACCCACCCATTACCCGAGAGGCCCTTCAGTTGTATTCCTCCCAACCTTAAAGAACAACTTTTGTTTGAGCACCTCAAAACGGTCTCCCGCCATCTTATTTTGTGAGTTTCACCTCTGACTCCCCTGGGCTGCCACAATATGAACTGTAACTCAGTAAAATCTTTGGAATTGTTACATGTTGCATTTATATTTTTGTTCAGTATAGTTAGACATGTTCCATTTGATGAGTTTGAGTAAAATAAATAACAATTGATAGTAAGAACAGAAACATAGCAGAAACAGTCAGTCAAATCCATTGTTAAATGCATTTTATTTAATAATTTTTTGTTCTCGTCAAACCAACAAAACCCAAACTATTTACACTTTTTAGGTTATTTTTCTGAATGCATTTGTTTTTATGTTACTCATCTCTAAAATATTCAAAACGTTTAAGCGATGGAACTGAGCCGACCATTTGGGTGAAAAAGAAAATGGATATAATTTGATCAAAATCGGTTTGTTAATGAATCATACATTTTTATGGAATTCATTCTTACATCTAAGGCATGGCAATCTCACCCAGGGGCATCACAGTGCCAAAACAGCAATCACTTTGATCTTCAATGATTAACAGAAAGACAGAACAGACCCACTGACAGAACAGGTGACCAACAATTACAATGACAACTTTAAAAAAATGAAACACCCAAATATAACTCAAGAGAATAATAATTTTGAGATCGCTACATATTAACAGTTCACTGCATACCAGTTTATGGAGGGCATTCTTATCCCGCACTGATGGAGTTGAAAGATTGAAGTCAAAATCCACAGTATTCATAAAATACTTCAGTGACATTTTAGATATTCCTCCAGTTGCATTAACTAATATATCAACTGATCAAAACTACCATATATATATATATATATATATATATATATATATATTCCACTCAAAGTAGAGGGTCTCATCTCCCAAAGTTAATATTCATTTGTTTGACCAACCGAAGCAGTTGGAAAACACTTACAAAACAATTAATCCATTCAACCTGACTGACAGGGGAAGAATTGAGCTCCTCCATTGAAAACCTGGTTGTGTCAAATAGACAATCCACAAAGATAATCTACTCAGAGGACCAAGAAGAGATAGTGCCCTCTCATTATTGGAACAGTGAATAATTTTTTTGTTCTTATGGCTCTATACTCCAAAAGTTTGGATTTGAAATCGAACAATTACTACGAGGTTAAACTATACATTCTCCGATTTTATTTGAGGGCATTTGTGTACATATTGGTTTCACCATTTACAAATGACTACACTTTTTATACATCGTCCCAAAAGTATTGGGACAAATTCACTTGTGTGTGTGTATTAAAGTAGTAAAAAGTGAAATATAAAAAAAGTGAATATTAAAGTAGTAAAAAGTGAAATATTAAAAAAAAGTGAATATAGCACACAATGGCTACATCAAGCTTGTGACTAAACAAATTAGTTGGATGCATTTGCTGTTTGTTTTCGTTGTGTTTCAAATTACTTTGTGCCCAAAAGAAATTCATGGTAAATGTGTTGGGCCATTTTAGAATCACTTTTCATTGTTAATAAGAATGTTTACAAACACTTCATGAATGTGGATGCTACCATGAATACAGATCATTCTGAATGAATTGTGAATAATGATGAGTGAGAAAGTTAAAAAACGCACAAATATCATACCTCCTGTTATTGTATTGGTGAGCATGTCTTGGGGGTATGACCTCACTCATCATTATTCATGACTCATTCAGGATTATCTGTAATATTGGTAGCATTCACATTAATGTAGAACTGTTTAGAAACACAATTCTTATATTCCCATTTACAATAACAGTGATTCCAAATAAAAACACATTTACCATTCATTTCTATTGGGCACAAATGAATCTGAAAACAACCAAAACAAACAGCAAATGCATCCAACAAGTTTGTAGAGTCACATTGCTGATGTAACCATCGCGTGCTATGAATATGGGACCAAATGTTTCACTTTTCACTACCTTAATACACATAGGTGAATTTGTCCCAATACATTTGGTCCCTTGAAATAGGGGTGACTATGCATAAAGAGTGTTGTCATTTCTAAATGGTGGAACCAATATGCACACAAATACCCTCAAATAAAAGCAGAGAACCAATGCTTTGACCTCATAATTGTTTGATTTAAAATCAAACTTGTGGAGTGCAGAGCCAAAATAAGAAAGAAATGCTTCAACATCCCAATAACTACAGAGGTCACTGTATATCCTTCATTTTAAATGGGTGGTCCTCAATAGGATAAAAACACTTCTTTCAAATCAAGTCTCAAACTGTCAAAAATCATTGGGTCAAAAGATGACTTTGTGGGGCACTGTGTAGAACTGTAAAGGAACATATGGATCTATTTAACACACCCTTACTGGTCAGCTCAGCTCCATAATACACATGCTTCAGATTCCTCAGCCTGCATCTTCAGCTACATGTCTGGGCATTTAAAACTGGATAACAGAACAGTTAATCTTGCTTTGAAAAAAGGCAAACCATCAGTCTTAATCATCGTCCTCAGGGATTGCCTTCAGTTCTACTTTGTTGCCATAGATGCTGGACAGAAATAAAGTAACATACAGCAGTATTGTTGGCCAATAAAACGCCGTCAAGGTAAGTAGAACATTGACACCACCCCCCCTTATTCAAATGTTATAGTTCTTATCAGGTTCTCCAACTGGCTTTCACTCTTATTGTTAATATATGTTTCGAGTTTGCCACACAAAGGCGGATCGCCACAGTTAAGGCATGTTGAACAGAAAAAAGAAAATACTTTTATATTATTTACATAGCAGTCAAAACTCAAGTGTATGGTATTGAGCCTTTCTGCTTTTGTGTGTGTTTCAATGTGGTTTTCAAGAATGTGGTTCTTGAAAAGAGAGTATTTGAGAATGCTGCATGGACATGCGTGTAAAGCTCTGTGTGTGTGTGGTCAGTTTCTCCACTGTTCCATGTCCTCTCCTACTGCAGCTGATGTGGTTCCTGCTCTTTCACCACCAGGGGTGCAGAGGGGGAGCGGAAGAGGAAAGGGCTGAGGAGCTTCTCCATCTCCTCTCCAGCAGAGGGCAGCTAGGAACAGTGAGGACCCTGTGGAATGAGAGCCAGTGAGAATAATGGGAGACCGGGAGAGAGGGAGCGAGAGCAAGAGACAGAGAGGAATGAAGATTTCCAAATGAAACAATACTGAAAACTGAACTTTCATAAAGACAGTTCCCAACATTACACAGTCCATATATTCACTATAAACATTAAATAGACAGAAACACACTCTTACCCATATGATGGTTGTCTTCTTGCTGTCAGCTCGTGATCAATCTCCAGGCAGTGGCTAGGTGACAGAAGTTTGGGGAGGGGGCATCTGGGCAGCAGGTCCCCTGATACATCCGCCTGACTGTCTCTCCCCTGCCTTCTCCATTGGCTGGTGCCAGTTGGTCAAACACTCTGGGCTGGGCTCTGCAGCAGCGATCATCATTCAGTCTTGAGAGTCCCTGCAGTCCCCAGCTCCATCCATGTTAAATCTTTTCTTTCCCTATCCCTGAAGACATACAGGGCTACTGGCAAAGTTTGGGGAATTTCCAGGTAATTCATTTACCACAGGGTTATTCACTCTGTAAATCAATGTCTCGTGAATTTCCTTATTCTGCTAGGTTGTATATCAAGCCTTGCAGTTTTGTCCAAGTGATCTTGTTTAAAGTTAGGCCCAATACAAAAATATGGTTATGTACAGGAGGGAGAAGGCGTGTTCCTGTCTTTTGTTTTGAAAATCTTGTTTTCAGTGAGACGGTATTAACTCATTCAAAGTTACATTTCTTGTTAAACCCTCCCTCTGTACTACAATATTTCTGTGCTCCTATCCCAAATGTGATGGCATCTCACAGTTTGAATGAACCAAAGTGCATAGTGAGAGTGGTCGGGGCAGCCCTCGTCAACAGTGAGTGTTGACGAGGGATGATGGGTGTCCCCCAGAGGTCATACTAGTAGTATCCTTTCATTTCCCCTCATCGCAGGGTTAAAATACCCCCACTGCACACCCTGAGACCCCTTTTAAACAAAAAAGGAAAAATAATTCTGCCTGCACACGGTCCAATTGAATGCAATGGTAGATTTGAGGTCAATGTCATTTGTATGTAAGGTTTTACAAAATCTTACATTTCCTCTATTCTCAACCACTCCTCACGGGTTTGTCCATCTTTGTTTCGTTTACATGTTCAAGGAGCAAAAAAAAAAGGTACTCCATATTTTTCCTCCAGGAGACTTCTCTATTAAAGCGATGATATTGTTGTTTCCTTTATGTCCTAAGTACCAAAAACTCCTCTGCTGTTTCTGCTTTTTCATTAAGTTTACTCCACGAACAGAAACACTTAGTCCTTGAGTTACAATACAAGCAGTAAAAAAGAAAAAAAAAGACAATCTTTGATTTTTCGTCTGCACTCCTCGATGATCAGTCAGTTACAAAAGAGCCACATCCACTAAAGGGTCACATTGTGATGTCCTTCTTCCTTCCCGCAAAAACAACATAGGCCACTGAATGTCCATTTTGCGGAAGCGCACTTGCAAAACCCTGCCCTTACCCACTATCCACCCTAACCCCAAAAAAACTGCACCCACAGAAATCCGTGTTTTGTAAACAACCAAAACTCCAGTAAGGAATAGTAAAGAGTCTGTTCTTTATTTGTTCATAGTAATATTGTTTTTGTACGAACAGGATTGCAGAGGCAGTGTGTTCAACTGTAGCCTTCCCAAGTTCTTCCTCTTTTGTGTAAAAAAAAAAAGGAGTAAAGAACTCGCCGACCTCTTCAATCTTGGATTTTTAGTTTTTTTTTTGATTCCATTTTTAGACATTTTGTGGAGGAAAAAAAATCCCGTTTTTTTTTTTATTACTTTTTTGGGAATACATTCAATGTTTTCTTAAGAAAGAAATAAAAAACGCACTTCACATGGCGGTAATGCAACAAAAACTAAATTAAGGGAGAAAAAAAAAAAAAAAAAAATAGCAGTGCTCATCATAATCGCAGTCCAAATACTTTCTTATTTTAAACTGATTATTCATGTATGTATATTCATTTATATTCCTAAAAAAGAAACGTCATCATCAACAATAGCAATGAATAAGTAACAAGAATATGCTAACATTTTGTGCACCATCCTGTACATGGACAGTGTGATGCTAATTGTTTTGAGCAGAATCTGAAACCGCACACCTTTCACACGCAAGTTAAAGAGAACTGACAAGGCAACGTGATCACATCCCAGGAAAACTAAACTGGACTAACCTTCCAATCAATCATCATCCCCAGACTAAACCTGAAATATTAGGATATATGATTGACATACACGGGCTATACAGAGCGGTTAACATAAACATAACACACTCAAAAAGTAAATGTCTCAATGGCCATCGAACATTCCCTCCATCCCATTCACCCTTTCAGAGTTCTTAGGCACAAATATGCACACACACACACACACACACACGTGTCTGAGAGAAGACAGCGGGGAGGGGCACTGCTCCATCAGCCCGTACCCCAAAACACCCCAGAAACAAGTGGTGCTTTAACAACATATGAAGGAGCGCAAAGCCATAATTCTCCTCTACAAATGTCTGTATTTCTATTACGTTTCTCTGGGGATGAAGAGCTGGTGAGAGAAAGGATGTGTTGTGCCATTGCCCCCTCTGTCACACACACAATCATACACACGTAGATACAAAGAAAGTCCCTCTGTACAAGAGGACACGTCTACTCATGGAAAAAACATCAATTCTTATTTGAACAAAATGACATAATGGCCTGGTATGTGTTCAAACATCTTGGTAAGCAATGGAGAAAACATAACAGACATTAGAAACATACTAGTCTGCGCACGCACACACACACACACACACACACACACACACACACACACACACACACACACACACACACACACACACACACACACACACACACACACACACACTAATCTCTAACCCCATTTGTTTTTCTATTTTTTTATCTTAGTTTTTTTAACACAAGTGCAAATCTTCAAGTTTTTTTAAATGTATTTTTTTGTAATAGCTTTACTTTTCATATAAATGTATTGTAAAAAAAACAACAGTGTTTGTCTTTCAAGAAGGAATTTGTTTTTCTGATAAGGTTTCAAAATAAAAAGGTCCCCTCTATCTTTGAGTTCCCCCTCCCAGTGAATCTATCCCACCAACCTTACCCTTCCAGTTCAGATTTCCACGTGTATACGTACAGCCTCTTGTGTAGATTCAATACACACACACACCGTACGTACACTGACAACAAAAACCCTATTCAAATCCCCTCTTAATAATAAAGTGCATTAGTTCAGTTTAAGGTGCTTAGTCTTATAAGTGCCAAGGGATACCCATCATTCCTCTTTCCCCCACCACATCACGCTCCCTACTCAAGTGAACGATTGAAAGCAGGGGAGCCTTTCTCTTTTCAAGGGCAGGGAGATACAATCCTCTCCTCCCTCTCCCCATACAAGTTCTCCCCCCTTCTCTCTCTCTCCCACCATTATCTTCATCCACCTCCCTCTCTCCTCCTCTCTGTTCCCAATTCCCCTCCCTCTTTCTACCCCATCCTCCTCTCTTTCTCCCCCCTCTCCCTCCTCTCCCCCATACCCCCCCTCCCTTCAAGCAGTGCACATTCGTCATCAGATTTGTCTGATTAGTAGACAGAAGGCCTCAGGTAGTAGCTATTGCCGCTGATCAGATCTGGATCAGTAATCCTCCACCATCTCCATCTCATTCAGGCTCAGACGCTCGCCCGCGTTGTGGTATGAGTACCCTGCAGTCAGGAGGGGAGAGAGATGGAGGGAAAGAGAAAAGTAGGAGGATGGAAAAGGAGAGGGAAGATAGATGGATGTGGGAACGCATAGAGCAGTTCAATCAGTTAGAGCTATGAACAGCCTCCCAGCAGCCAATGAGAACATCCATCAGGTATGCAGATTCCATGAGTTGGGTGGCCACAGGTCATATTCAGGTACATGTAAGGAAGTAATAAGTACACTATGTAACAGGTGTCAATAGGCTGAAGAGACCAGTCCTACCTAAGATGCTGGGGTCAGAGTGCAGCACCACAGGCTGTTTCTTCTTCTTCATGGCCCCCTGGGTGTCGTACAGCCCTCCCTTCCCCATCTGGGCGGCCTGGAACATGGACTGCAGGGTGCTGGGGCTCACTCCCCGCATAGAGTCCTGGAGACAGATAGGAGGAGGAATGAGGGATCCACTAAGGTGAGTGTCACGCATAGCAGGGAGACTTGTGAGAAACAAGTCTTACCGGCAGAGGGAAGTTGCTCATGGCCAGCCCTGCTACTTCCTTTGATAGCTGGGTGAAGAAGAGAGGACAGGGCGAACGGCAGATCATAATATGAACCAAGGCATCCTCAAAGCTATAAGTTCTCACACACACACGCACGCACACGCACCTGCTGCTGCTGCCGCTGCAGGTTCTGTTTCTGTTTGGCACGGCGCTCCAGGAAGTGCTTGGCGAACTCTTTGGCTTCCATGGTGTCTCCCAGGTAGGAGCGGATAAAGTCATGGACCTCGTAGGGAGACTCCACCTCCTTCAGGTACGCCACGATGGTGGACACTGGACACACATGGTGATAAGATAAGCATAGAGCCCATGGGGACAAGATAGACAGAAGAGGGAATGGAAAGCCTCAAATCTGGAAAGATGGGAGGAAAAAAACTTAATGAGGCTATAGACAAGGGCCCAGTTTCCCAAAACATCTTAACCAATGTTCCCTCTAAGCTCTGTGCGGGTGCGCAGTAGCCCCGAGACTCCCGCGCAGCTCTCCCGTGACGAGAAACACAGTATCAACCCATGGAGAAGCACGAGATCGATCTTCAACTTTCTAGAGTTTTCCCTGTAAGTTAACACAATCGACGTTTCCCTTCACTGTGGCAATTGTGATCGAATCAAGGCAATATAAGCCACTTTCAATGCAACATACCGAAACAAAAACTAACTACGCAAGAGATTCTGTTGTAGGCAGAAAGCATCAAAGTAGGATTCTGTTGCACTGACACGCTCAACACAGAACGGTGCGGCATAACCAATCAGAGCTGTAGTAGGTCTATGAGCAGTCGTGAGTAGGTAGGCTTGTTTTGAGATTTACATTTACATTTAAGTCATTTAGCAGACGCTCTTATCCAGAGCGACTTACAAGCAAGAGGTGATTGTAGCCACGTGTGCACATTTAGTTCATATAATTTGCTAGTTAGTGAGTTATTAGCCCAGTTATAAGTCATTTGTAATCAGTAAAAGGGGAGTGATTGCTTCCTACAAGAGCACAAAACGTGAACATTTCTAGACATCTTTGAAAAGAGTCAGGTAAAGAGATTTCTTCGTCTTAAACCGCCAGTGTTGTATTTTGACACAGGCTTGAACAGGTAGCATAATTTGTCTCACTATCTGTAATAACAGCATTGGAATAATAATGCATTTTATTTTGCAATGTGGTTTCTTGCATCAAACAACATTTTCAGTCACCTCTGAAGGGCAAGTGGATAAAAAAAATTAATGTCAAGCCCCGCATGTTTTTTTACAAGTCTCATGGAATGTAGGCCTACATTAAACACCACTGCTACTGCTGCTACTGTAGGCTGAATGAAAGAACAGCTATTTCCATGTTAAGATGTTATGAGATGCATTTTCTCCATTGTTTTTGATGGTAGGCCACTCTGGTAGGCCTACATTATGATCAAATAGCCACGGTAGACTACTCGACCAGTGTTAAAACTACATTTAAAGCAGGTACAGCCTCCGTGTTCACAGTAAACATGCGCTAGAAGTTACACAGAATTTTCACAACATTCAAGTTTGTGCCCTGCAGACCTGAAATTTGCTGTGCCGAAACAAATTAAAGGATACATTGATCTTAAGGCTGAGTCCGTTGTTAGAACCGACAGAAGAGCATCTTTACATTTCCGAGCCATTTCCCAAAACAGTCTTTATTAATGTTACACTTGAAATCGCTCATAATCTAACGCCTTCCTCAGACCACTTATAGAACAGCTAAGTGTATTTTTAGATAACCGTTTGCCCTGCGGCGTCACTTTACATACAGAAGACATCTGCTAAACATAGAATGAAAATGTTTGTCTCTCTGTAACCGCTGAAAATGTAATATTTCTCAACAAATAGCCTAAAAAGTTTGGAATATTATAAACAAGCGAAGCAAGGAAACCTTTCTTTTTTTTTTTAAGTAAAAACCGAGAACCAATTCATATTATAGGAAGAGGAGGCTAAATATTGACATCACTTTCATGTACAGTACCAGTCAAAAGTTTGGATACCCCTACTCATTCAAGAGCTTCTTTATTTTTCAGGGGAAGAACGACAGATTTGTACCTTGTCAGCTCAGGAATCCGATCTTGCAACCTTTCGGTTACTAGTCCAACGCTCTAACCACTAGGCTACCACCATGCCTTGATGCAAGCAATGCATTCTCTCAACCAGCTTCACAAGGAATTAATTTCCAACAGTCTTGAAGGAGTTCCCACATATGCAGAGCACTTGTTGATGCTTTTCCTTCACTCTGTAGTCCAACTCATCCCAAACCATCTCAAATGGGTTGAGGTCAGGTGATTGTGGAGGCCAGGTCATCTGATGCAGCACTCCATCACGCTACTTATTGGTCAAATAGCCCTTATACAGCCTGGAGGTATGTTGGGTCATAGTCCCTCTATCATTTGTTTTTCAACAGGACAAAGTGCAAACCAGATGGGATGGCGTATTGCTGCAGAATGCTGTGGCAGCCATCCAGGTAAAGTGTGCCTTGAATTTGAAATAAGACAGCGTCACCAGCAAAGCACCCCCACACCTCCTCCTCCATGCGCCATGGTGGGAACCACACATGCGGAGAGCATCCGTTCATCTACTCTGCATCTCACTAAGACACGGCAGTTAGAACCAAAAATATCACATTTTGGACTCATCAGACCAAAGGACCTATTTCCACCAGTCTAATGTCCATTGCTCATATTTCTTGGCAAAAGCAAGTCTTTTCATCTTGGTGTCCTTTAGTAGTGGTTTCTTTGCAGCAATTTGACCATGAATGCCTGATTCACGCAGTTCTCCTGATTCTCCTCTGAACAGTTGATGTTGAGATGTTTCTGTTACTTGGACTCCGTGAATCATTTATTTGGGCTGCAATCTGAAGCTGGTAATTCTAACAACATCGCAGATGGAGTTCAGGGTGTTAAATTGGAGTGCCTATTGTCCGGATCTCTGGCAGTCTCCATTGGGGTACCACAGGGTTCAATTCTCGGGCCGACTCTCTTCTCTGTATATATCAACGATGTTACTAGCGTCCCACCTCGTCAACAGCCAGTGAAACTGCAGGGCGCCAAATTCAAAACAACAGAAATCCCATAATAAAATACTTTTGCACGCCCAATTTTTCAGTTTTTGATTTGTTAAAAAAGTTTGAAATATCCAATAAATGTCGTTCCACTTCATGATTGTGTCCCACTTCTTGTTGATTCTTCACAAAAAAAATACAGTTTTATATCTTAAGCCTGAAATGTGGCAAAAGGTCGCAAAGTTCAAGGGGGCCGAATACTTTCGCAAGGCACTGTACATATATATATTTATTTATTTAAATAGACTGTTGTTTCTCTTTGCTTATTTTAGCTGTTCTTGCCATAACATAGCCCTATTTGGTAAAAGACCAAGTCCATCTTCTGTATACCAACCCTACCTTGTCACAACTTCTGATTGGCTCAAACGGATGAAGGAAAGAAATTCCACAAATAAACTTTTAAACAAGGCACACCTGTTTGAAATGCTTTCCAGGTGACTAACTCATGAAGCTGGTTTAGAGAATGCCAAGGGTGTGCAAAGCTGTCATCGAGGCAAGGGGACTGAAGAATCCCAAATATCAAATATATTTTTATTTGTTGAACACATTTTAGGTTACCACGTGTTAATTCATAGTTTTATGTCTTTAACTATTATACCACAATGTAGAAAATAGTCAAAATAAAGAAAAACCCTGGAATAAGTAGGTGTCCAAACTTTGACTGGTACGGATTGTGCAATCGATAGACCTACAGTTGAAGTCAGAAGTTTACATATACCTTACCCAAATACATTTAAACTCAGTTGTCACAATTCCTGACATGTAATCCTCGTTAAAATTCCCTGTTTTAGGTCAATTAGGATCACCACTTTATTTTAAGAACGTGAAATGTCAGAATAATAGTAGAGAAAGTTATTTATTTCAGCTTATAGTTTTTTCATCACATTCCCAGTGGGTCAGAAGTTTACATACACTAAATTAGTACTCGATCGCATTGCCTTTAAATTGTTTAACTTGGGTCAAACGTTTTGGGCAGCCTTCTCACAATAAGTTGGGTGAACTTTCACCCATTCCTCCTGCCGAGCTGGTGTAACATACAGGTTTGTAGGCCTCCTTGACCGCACACGCCTTTTCAGTTCTGCCCACAAGATTTCTATAAGATTGAGGTCAGGGCTCTGTGATGGCCACTCCAACACCTTGACTTTGTTGTCCTTAAGCCATTTTGCCACAACTTTGGAAGTATGCTTGGGGTCATTGTCCATTTGAAAGACCCCTTTGCAACCAAGCTTTAACTGACTGATATCTTGAGATGTTGCTTCAATATAGCCACATAATTTTATTTCCTCATGATGCCATCTATTTTGTCATGTGCACCCGTCCCTCCTGCAGCAAAGCACCCCCACAACTTGATGCTGCCACCCCCATGCATCACAGTTAGGATGGTGTTCTTTGTCTTGCAAGCCTCCCCATTTTTCCTCCAAACATAACGATGGTCATTATGGCCAAACAGTTCTATTTTTGTTTCATCAGACCAGAGGACTTTTCTCCAAAAAGTACAATCTTTGTCCCCATGTGCAGTTGCAAACCATAGTCTGGCTTTTTTAATGGAGGTTTTGGAGCAGTGGCTTCTTCCTTGCCTTTCAGGTTATGTCGATATAGGACTCGTTTTACTGTGGATAGATACTTTTTTACCGGTTTCCTCCAGCATCTTCACAAGGTCATTTGCTGTTATTCTGGAATTGATTTGCACTTTTCGCACCAAAGTATGTTCATCTCAAAGAGACAGAACACGTCACCTTCCTGAGATGTATGACGGCTGTGCGGTCCCATGGTGTTTATACTTGTGTACTATTGTTTAAACAGATGAAAGTGGTACCTTAAGGCATTTGGAAATTGCTCCCACGGAAGAACCAGACTTGTGGAGGTCTACACATTTTTTTCCCCTGAGGTCTTCCCCATGATGTCAAGCAAAAAGTCACAGAGTTTGAAGGTAGGACTTGAAATACATCTACAGGTACACCTCCAATTGACTCAAATGATGTCATTGGCCTATAAGAAGCTTCTAAAGCCATGACATAATTTTCTGTAATTTTCCAAGCTGTTTAAAGGCACAGTCAACTTAATGTATGCAAACTTCTGACCCACTGGAATTATAATAGAAATAAATCGGTAAACAATTGTTGGGAAAATGTATTTCGTCATGCAAAGTAAATGTTCTAACCGACTTGCCAAAACTATAGTTTGTTCACAAGATATTTGTGGAGTGATTGTAAAATGAGTTTTAATGACTCCAACCTAAGTGTATGTAAACTTCCGACTTCAACTGTACCTAGTATTAAGCCATTGGGCTACATCTAAGCTACTTCAATATTTGTATCTATTAGGACAAAATTATTATCATTTCACTGTAGCCTAACCAATAACCTGAAGGTCAACATATTAGGTCTATGGCAATGTCGCTTAACTTGCTTCTTCATGTTTATTTATTGCAATTATTTTAAACTTCTCTAGGGTAGGGGGCAGCATTTGGAATTTTTGATGAAAAGCATGCCCAAATTAAACTGCCTTCTACTCAGGCCCAGAAGATAGGATATGCATATAATTAGTAAATTTGGATAGAAAACTCTAAAAGTTGACAAAACTGTTAAAATAATGTCTGCGTATAACAGAACTGCTTTGGCAGGCGAAAACCTGAGAAATATCCATTCAGGAAGTAGGATTTTTTTTGTTTGTGTAGTTTTCTATTCAATGCGATTACAGTATCCATTGACTTAGGACTCAAATTGCAGATCCTATATGTCTTCCACTAGATGTCAAGAGTCTATAAATTGTTTCAGGCTTGTATTCTGAAAAATGAGGGAGAAAGAGCAGCCGGAATGAGTGGACCCTGCCGTGTCACAGAGCTTTTTCATGCGCACGACCGAGAGAGAGTGCCTTTCTTGTTTACCTTTTATATTAACGATGTTGTTGTCCGGTTGAAATATTATCGATTATTTAGGCTAAAAACAACATGAGGATTGAATATAAACATCGTTTGACATGTTTCTATGAACTTTACGGATACCATTTGGATTATTGTCTGCCTGTTGTGTCTGCGTTTGAGCCTGTGGATTACTGAACAAAACGCGAACAAAACGGAGGTTTTCAGATATAAAGAGAGACTTTATCGAACAAATTAATGTCTTCTGAGTGCAAACATATGAAGATCATCAAAGGGAAGTGATTAATTTTATCTCAATTTCTAACTTGTGTAAGTAACTCTTCTACTTGGCTGGCTACTGTTCGTAATGATTTGTCTGCTGGGCTATGTTCTCAAATAATTGTAAGGTATGCTTTCGCCGTAAAGCATTTTTGAAATCTGACAGTGGTTGGATTCACAAGAAGTTAATCTTTAAACCTTTGTAGAATAGTTGTATCTTTTCTGAATTTTTATAATTACTATTTCTGTATTTGAATTTGGCGCTCTGCAATCTCACTGGATGTTGGCCAGGTGGGACGCTAGCGTGGCCAGGTGGGACGCTAGAGAGGTTAATTGGTTTAATAATTTAATTGTACTTGAAGCTCAATTCCTGCCTTCCATTAGGCTACAATGATTTGTTGAGCAATTACGAAAACAGTTGTCCTAATTTTTAGGTCACGTTGATATTTTCAATAGTTTACACATACTGAGGAAATGCAGAACTTACATAAATATTGCATGCAAAATAGCACAAGACACTTATGATTGCATCATAGCAAACATTAAAAACACAATAGGCTACAGAACACTTCTTCTCTCGAAGGGAAAATGTACTGTGTAACAATTTTTTTCTTCTTTTCAAGATGACTGAGAAGCCATAAATCATTTAAGAGCTACAGTGAGCTCTTCAGTCTATATTCTGGAATCTTTTCCAGCACAGGACAGCTCCTGTAACAACACAGTTAACTTTCACTTTGTAACAAGTGCACTGCGTGGCGTTTGGGGAAAACAAGTGCGATGTCGTCGACCGTTATTTACACAATGCATCGTTCAAAACTCTCATAAGCCTACTTTCGATCGCTCATCGGGAAACCGGGCCCAGGGTGGGGGATTGAGTGATATAGGAGGAGCGCTGAACTATTGATTGTTCTATAGGGACAGCGGGTGTGGAGAAGGAAGCAAGTTAACTCTGACAAACAGCATAGACTACCGTCCAGTGGAGAGGAGGTGTTGTTGGCTTGGGTGTTGAGGGCGTGCAGCATCTGTTCACACCAGGTGGTGAACCCGTCCTGAGGCGTCTTGATGCCCTGCAGCAGCTTCAGCAGCTTGTCCTCCTCATCCGTACGCTGCTTCCTACAGCTCAGCATATACTGCTCACTACAGGGAGGGAAGAGAGGGACACAAGACACAGAAAAGGGAGAGGTTTAACATTTAAATATACAGACACATATACAGACACCTGGACACACACTCAACATGTACTGCTCACTGCAGTGAGAGGGAAAGAGGTACAGGTTAAATTTACACTTTACACAATAAGGGCGGGTACCCCTTGGACTAAAAAGCATTTTCAATAGAGAATCTTCACTGAGCAACCCTTTATGAAAACACACCAATACCATTTACTGTTCATAGGGACAGGTGAGTGAAAGTTTTACACTCAAAACCCACACCTAATATGTAGCTAGTATAGACAGACAGAACACCAAACATAAGGAACACCTCGAGTTGCACCCCCTTTTGCCCTCAGAACAGCCTCCATTCGTCAGGGCATGGACTCTACAAGGTGTCAAAAGTGTTCCTCGGGGATGTTGGCCCATGTTGTCTCCAATGCCTCCCACAGTTGTGTCAATGCTCGATGTCCTTTGGGTGGTGCACCATTCTTGACACAAACAGGAAACTGGTGAGTGTGGGAAAAACCCAGCAGCTTTGCAGTTCTTGACACACTCAAACTGGCGAGTCATACCCCGTTCAAAGGCACTTAAATCTTTTGTCTTGACCATTCACCCTCTGAATGGCACACATACACAATCCATGTCTCAAAGCTTAAGTCCTTATTTAACCTGTCTCCTCCCCTTCATCTACACTGATTAAAGTTGATTTAACAAGTGACATCAATAAGGGATCATAGCATTCACCTGGATTCCCATGGTCAGTCCGTCAGGGAAAGAGCAGGTGTTCTTAATATTTCGTACAGTCAGTGTTGTCATTACCTGAGTGAGGGGCTGCTGCGGCTGTTCTTCAGTCCCTGCATGCTGCTACTTCTGGTCTGGTTCTTCACTGCCTCATCCCACAGACCCATGCCGCCCCCAGCCTTACCCTCCATCCCCCCCTCCGCCTCCCCACAGGCTGCCCGTGACAGCACCTCCGTCCCCCCACTGACCCATGGAGGAACCCCCCCATTGACAGGCCTTGGTGCTGAGGAGAGAGAAAGGAGACGGAACATCAATATTAGAACAGAGTGGATAGGAAACCAACAGAAAAGCATTAAATGTAATACACTAATGCTTTGTATCGTGTCTACAAGCATTTTCACAGTGTCAGCACTCGGTCTCATTTTCCCTCATTTGTGGATGACGTGCCTGTGCTCACAGTCCCTCTCTTGCTATTTGAGTAGGCTTTCTTAGGCAGAGTGAACATGGGTAATCCCATAAATTCTGAAGAACACGTACATGTGTGTGTATGCTATTACGTATGCTATTTTGCCATCTGTGTGTGTGTGTGTGTGTGTGTGTGTCTTTTAGTAACTACTTACACGTTCTCTCTGCTGCTGCTGGGCTCTCTGCTGCTGTTTAAGAAGCCTCTCTGCCTCCTGCATGTCAAGCAGACTGAGGCCCTTGGCCCCTGACTTGTTGAGACCCCCAGTGCCCCAGCCAGACCCCACCCCGGAGCCTGAGCCCTGCTGGGGGGCCTGCTGGAGCAGCTTCATGATCAGCTCCTGCTGCTGTCGACACTGGAGGAAGACACACACAGTATGATGGTACGGTACAACATAAGCTGGAAACACACATACACGTCAGATACACACAGCCAACACTCGCCGAGACAACAATCAAACTACCGCCCCATTACAATTGCCCTTTGTGAGAAATAAAGCTAGATAAAGTCATTCTCCTCCTCAGTCTCGCTCACCTGTTTGCGTCTGAAGATCTCCTCCTCCTCCCTCCTCTTCTGCTCCTCCTGCTGCCTCCTCTTCTCTTCCCTCCTCTTGCGCTGTTCCTCCTCCTCGCGCTTTGCCCTGAGTTCAGCTTCTCTCCTCTCCTGCTGGAGCTGCCCAGGGGTCAGGGGGCAAAGGTCATGGGGTTCAGGGTGGAACACAGATTGTTTTGTTTTCAAAGAACAAGTTCAAAATGAAAAAGGGGCAAAAGGGATGTTTTGGACTGTACTGTCCTTATGGGTTCTACTCTACTAGACAGAGTTTCCATTTTGACAAGCGCTACTAGATTCCCACAGCCAGAGGGCGCCAGCACTCACCTTCTGAAGCTGTTCGAGAGTTGGACCCTGAGTTGAAGAATTCATTGTTAAGTCCCATAAACTGGCTTCACCGCCTGATTGGACAGAAGAGAGTGTTGCAGTCATTCCACACTAGTGTAGCATATATACTAGAGGTCGATCGATTATGATTTTTCAACACCTATACCGATTATTGAAGTACCCAAAAAATAAAAAGCAGATACCGATTAATCGGCCAAGAGATATATATATATAATGACAATAACAACAATACTGACTGAATGAACAATATTTTAACTTCATATAATATATAAATAAAATCTATTTAGACTCAAATAAATAATGAAACATGTTCAATTTGGTTCAAATAATACAAAAATAGTGTTGGAGAAGAAAGTAAAAGTGCAATATGTGCCATGTAAAAAAAATGTTAAAGTTCCTTGCTCAGAACATATGAATGCTGGAGGTTCAATATTCCCAGTTAAGAAGTTTTAGGTTGTAGTTAATTATAGGAATTATGATGCGTCGACTATTTCTCTCTATACCATTTGTATTTCATATACATTGACTATTGGATGTTCTTATAGGCCCTTTAGTATTGCCAGGCTAATCTCAGGAGTTGATGGGCAACAAGCATTGCTAAGACCTAAATGCAAAAGTGTTGAATGAATGCTTACGGTCAGTGAAAAATATCAAATCATAGCCTTAATTATAATAAACACAGAAATACCCTTTAGTCATTAATATGGTCAAAACGTATCATTTTGAAAACAAAATCAAAATACGGAACCGTGGCATCCCTAAGTCTAAATAGTGTTGTTACATCGCACAACTTTCAATGTTATGTCATAATTATGTAAAATTCTGGAAAATGAATTACGGTCTTTGTTAGGAAGAAACAGTTTGCAACGAGCCAGGCGGCCCAAACTGCTGCGTATACCCTGACTCTACCTGCACTGAACGCAAGTGAAGTGACCCAATTCCTCTAGTTAATATTGCCTGCTAACATGAATTTATGTTAACTAAATATGCAGGTTGAAAAATATATACATCTGTGTATTGATCTTAAGAAAGGCATTGATGTTTATGGTTAGGTACATTTGTGAAACGATTGTGTTTTTTTCGCGAATGCGCTTTTGTTAAATCCACACCCGTTTGACGAAGTTGAAGTAGGCTGTTTTTCGATGATAAATTAACAGGCACCGCATTGATTATATGCAACGCAGGACAAGCTAGTTAACCTGGTAATATCATCAACCATGTGTTAACTAGTGATTATGTGAAGATTGTTTTTTTTATAAGATAAGTTTAATGCTAGCTAGCAACTTAGCTTGGCTCATTGCAGCCACAAGGTCCTTTTGACACTGCACTCATGTAACAGGTGGTCAAGCCTGCCACGCAGTTTCCTCATGGACTGCAATGTAAGCGTCCATAATCGGCATCCAAAAAGGCTGATTGTTATGAAAAGTTGAAATTGGCCCTAATTAAAATCGGCCATGCTGATTTAAAAATCGGTCGACCTCTAATATATACGTGTGTGTGTGTGTGTGTGTACCTGATTGCTGTGAAGCTGAGGTATGCATGTCCCACATGGACCCTGTATCTGGCACTGACATCGACCTGTTCACCGAAGGCAAAATACCCTGCTCTCCGCACCTAGGAGAGAAAAGCAAGAGACTTATAAGACATGGAAACTAGAAAAATAAAGAGAAAAGATGGGGGAGACATTCCTGTGCACATAGGTCAAGACAGCTCTCGCTCAATCATTTTCACTTTTTTTGTTGTAGTTTCTTAGTTTCAAATTCCATCTTCCACACAAATTAATGTGTAATTCACACCTGCTGATGAGCTGGAAGAGCTGCTGCTGCTGCTGCTGGAGCTGTTGATAGAGAACTGCTGCTGCCTGCTCCTGCTGCTTCTTCAGACGGTCCTGATCCATGCTACCCTGAGAGGAGAAAGTAAGGAGCACACAGGAGGCAATCACACACGTAGGAGCTGCATACACAGATCGGAGTTAAAAAAACACCCCAGCATACGCAACAGTAAATCTCATACAACAACATAACTAGAGCAAACCCTACAATTCTACACACACATGCACTAGAACTGGTTTCCAGGTTCCACAGTTGAGTTTGAGGGCACTAGAGCATTGAGAACGCATGACTAAGTCACTTTGGAGAAAACCGTCTGCTGAAGGGCTTTGATTATTACTATAACAGCACTGCTCTAAAAATAAACAAGCAACTCATTCAAGGCAATAAACCTTCACTACTCTACATTCCACACTCCATAAAACACAACAACATTGCGTTTCCCATCCAGCAAACTCCACATACACACCACCCCCACACACACACCCCTATCCACAGCTCTTTCACTCACAGCAGACCCCCGGGGCGGTAGAGGTTGAGGGCGTGGCGGTGGAGATCTCACCAGCAGGGGCGGCGGGGAGGGCCCGGGGGCGAAAGGCACGCGTCCCCACATCTTGATGACGTCGCCCAGCGGCTGGAAGCCCTCGTCACAGCCCCTCTTCACCAGCAGAGACATGGAGAAGTAGCCCGCCTGGAACCACTCGCACATCTCCAGAGTGGTGAATGGACCTGGGGGGAGACGTAACAAAAAAAGAAAGTGAACGAAAGATAAAGGAGGGGGAAAGAAAGAGGGCGAGACAGAGGATGATGTGAGGAGAAATAGGCTGAGAAGAGGTAGCAGAGTTGAGAGGTGCAACTTGTTGCCTAGGTATGTGCCATTTCCTGTGTGTGTGGTTTTGTACGTTTTGTAAGTCGCTCTGGATAAGAGCGTCTGCTAAATGACTTAAATGTAAATGTAATGTACGTGTCCATGCGATTGTGTGTCTGCCCACATGTAGACCTATGCATCTCTGTGTGTGTGTACCCTGGATCTCTGCCTGGGGGTCCTTATAGAACCACTTCATGGCAGCATCGTGGGAGAGGGGCAGGGCGGAGGCTGTGTTTCTGCTTTCCTGCAGTGTCTGAGTGAAACTCTCCTCCTCCAGAGACGTGTCCTGCAGGGACGCCACCATCTTCTCTGCCTCCTGCACAGAGGAAGACACACAGAATGGTTCATTAAACATCGACAACACTTATCTGGGCTGTGGTCGACCAAAGGTTCTTCCAAAATGACTAGCACCGTAACCAGAAATATTACTATGTACTGAGAATAGTGTTTCAGAGTCCAGAGCTAGGCTTAAAATGTGTCTAGGAAACCAGCCCCAATATTGTTCGTACCTGTTGCAGGTGCTTCATGCCCTCGTCGTCCTCGGTGTCGCCCCCCGGTAGCAGGGAGAGATGGTTAGCAGCAGAGGAGGAGGGAGGGGGTGAAGGCAGACTGGAGGTGGTGCTGGGGCTCTGTTGGGTGGTGGAGGACCCTGGTGGAGAGCCCTCGAGAACTGCAACAAAATCGGAGCATGTCGGTGAAGAGCACTTGATGTGCTCACGGTTTATATATGCATCTGTATGGTTTTGTTTTTTTCATGTACTGCAATAATATATGTACATGTTACTTAATTTACATTTCATTAGAGATAGTCTTATGACTGTCTCTATCACAGTGTGTATGTAGTACCTTCACTTGGCATCTTGCTGGCCTTGACAAGGACAGGAACAGGGACAGGGTGGCTGTTGGCCATCTGAGAGGCCTCCAGCTCAGCCACGGTGAGGGACAGCTGGGGCATGGGGGGGTTGAGAGCCAGAGCTGGAGGGGCAGAGAGGGGGCCAGGGGGAGAGGAGGAGGAGGTAGAAGAGGGACTGGTACCAGCGGATTCCTTTCCATCAACTGGAGAGAGAGAAAAAGTCCAGTAAATATAATCTGTTTTTTTTTTTTTTTTTTTCAGAAGGAATAGACATTAATATGTAAAAACAGTCGTAAACCTTGATACCATGAGGCGATTGAGGTAAGATATCAATTAAAAAGTAAATTAAGGTAAGAAAAAGCGCAGTTCCCCTCACCTCTCTGTCCTCCATTCATGATCCTCTTCATGTCAGAAAGACTCTCCCCCCCTTCTTCCTCCTCTTCTATTCCCTGGAAGTCCAATTCATCCTCCTTTCCTCCCTTCCGACGGGGAGAAAGAGAGAGAAGACAGAGACACGGAGAGAGTGTTACAATTTTCTAAACAATCATTAGGTGTCAACGACCAACTGAATTCAGAGAATAACTAGATGACTGAGAAACAGAAAGAAGATGGGCATATTTGTAGACAACAATCTAGCACGCACTTAACACACACTACCTTGGATATGGGTAGGAAGGCTCCGGAAGCGTCGAAGGTGCCCATCTCTCCTTCTTCATCAGTGCACCACTCAGGCAGTCCGTCTCGGTCGTCCTCTAACCCCTCGCTGCCGGCCCGCCTGCGACCCCCGCCGAAGTCAAACTCAAACTTCCTGCGACGCCCCTCAACCTGACCGTCGTGCTCCCGCCAGCCTGCTGACTTTGGACCGCCATCTGGGAGAAAGAGGAGGGAGAGAAATAGACAGAGAGAGGGGGGTGGGGGGATCCATGAGCGATACAATCAGCAACATCAACATTTTTCTCTTACAGCTAAACTGACATTAAAAATTATATGTTTGCATAGAACTTCCTACCATCTAATCTCCGTGCTCCAGCCAGTCTCCAGCTGCCCCCGGGGTCGGCCCCCTCCTCCTCCTCCTCCTCCTCCTCCTCTCGGAGGCTACGCCAGTTCTCACTGTCCGACCGCGTGTAGTCCTTCCTCGGTACCCCAGGCACAGGGACACCGGTCGCCTCCTCGAAGCCAACACGCACCCCCTCCCTGGCACGCACAGGCTTCTCAAAACGCCTCTCGCCTCTGGGGAATGAGGGAGGGAGACAAGGGGGGAAAGAGGTCAGGAAGTCGTTCCTTTTCCATTCCAGGGACCACCAAATCACCATCAAAAGCTCGATGACCACCATTGGCCAAGTTCTGGATATTTTTGTATTTATTATTAAATATCTTGAAGGTCAAATTGAGTCCATTTTAGCAGTGAATGTAATACATTAAAGGCCTATTATTATTAAATAATTTGCATTGTGAAAAGTAAAATTCCTTATAATACCATTAATACTCCCAAATGTTATTACATTGTTTAAAACATTTTCTTTTTTGGACCACCCGAGTTACCCTAGCAGATGGTTCACAGGTTGGAAACGACTAGTCTCTGGTGTTTAATTACAAATATCTTTCGTTCACATCCTCAAGCCTAACTAATTCAGACTTAAAAGCAATAATAGGTGTTTTTTACCTGTCTTCCCAGCTCTGGCTGCGGTGGATCTCTCTGGCTCCACGGCCGAAGCCTACCTCTCCCTCCTCAATACATCTTTGGTAGAATCCTCCACTCTCTCCTCGACCTCGCCCTGGAAAAAGAACACACACAATGGAAATCACACAAACATTCCAAATGTAACATCCTCCACTGCACCAGACACACAAGACTCATAAGCAAACAATGCTGTGTAAGTACATAAGTACTAGTGCATTCAGAAAGTATTCAGATCCCTTGACATTTTCAACATTTTGTTACGTTACAGCTTTATTTTCAAAAGGATTAAATAGTTTTTTTTGCTTCAACAATCTACACACAATACCCCATAATAACAAAGCAAAGACAGGCTTATAGAAATGTTTGCAAATGTATTTAAAAAAATTTTAACTGAAATATCACATTTGCGTAAGTATTCAGACCCTTTCCTCAGTACTTTGTTGAAGCACCTTTGGCAGCAGCGATCAAAGCCTTGAGTTTTCTTGGGTATGACGCAACAAGCTTGGCACACCAGTATTTGGGGAGTTTCTCCCATTCTTCTCTGCAAATCCTCTCAAGCTCTGTCAGGTTGGATGGGTGCACAGCTATTTCCAGGTCTCTCCAGAGATGTTTGATTGGGTTAAAGACTAGGCTCTGGCTGCCCCACAAAAATATTCAGAGCTTTGTTCCGAAGCCACTCCGGCTTAAGTCTTGGCTGTGTGCTTAGGGTCATTGTCCTGTTGGAAGGTGAACCTTCACACCAGTCTAAGGTCCTGAGCAGGTTTTCATCAAGGATCTCTGTACTTTGCTCCATTCATCTTTTCCTCGGTCCTGATTAGTCTCCCACTCCCTGTTGCTGAAAAATATCCCCACAGCATGATGCTGCCACCACCATGCTTCACCGTAGGGATTGTGCCAGGTTTCCTCCAGACGTGACGCATGGCATTCAGGCCAAAGAGTTCAATGTTGGTTTCATCAGACCAGAGAATCTTGTTTCTCATGGTCTGAGTCCTTTAGGTACCTTTTGGCAAACTCAGGCTGTCATGTGCCTTCTTACTGAGGCATGGCTTCCATCTTGCCACTCTACCATAAAGGCCTGATTGGTGGCATGCTGCAGAGATATTTGTCCTTCTGGAAGGTTCTCCCATCTCCACAGAGGACCTCTAGAGCTCTGTCAGAGTGACCATCAGGTTCTTGGTCACCTCGCTGACCAAGGTCCTTCTCCCCAGATTGCTCAGGTTGGCCGGGCGACCAGCTTTAGGAAGAGTCTTGGTGGTTGCAAACTTCTTTCATTTAAGAACGATGGAGGCCACTGTGTTCTTGGGGACCATCAATTCTGCAGACATTTTTGGTAACTCTACCGACACAATCCTGTCTCGGAGCTCTACGGACAATTCCTTTGACGTTATGGCTTGGTTTTTGCTCTGACATGCACGGTCAACTGTGGGACCTTACATAGACAGGTTTGTGCCTTTCCAAGTCATGTCCTATCACAGATCTCAAGGATGATCAATGGAAACAGGATCCACTTGTGTTAAAGAGTCTGAATACTTGTATATGTTGTTTATTTTTAATACACTTTTCAGAAATTCTAAAAACCTGTTTTCAGTTTGCCATTATGAGGTATTGTGTGTAGATTTATTAAATAAAAAATCCTCATCTATTTAGATAAGAGCGTCTGCTAAATGACTTAAATGTAAATGTAATAAGGCTGTAATGTAACAAAACAAGGAAAAAGTCAACGGCTCTGAACACTTTCTGAATGCTCTGGAAGTACTGTGCATTTAACAAGGTTACATAAGCAAGGCAGTCTAAGACAGGTGTGTCCTGACAAATGGACTATTTGGACAGGGCCAAGAGGATTCACAGATATCAGATGAGGTCACACAAGCAAAAGTCTGGCTTTTCCGTTCCTGAAATTGTTATGGCTTGAGCTCATTGCTCCTGTGATCATGTGTTCTGGGTAAAAGTTGCCCTTAGGCACAGATCTAGGATTATCTTACCCTCCTGTGCTTCTACATCAGCATTGCTTGCTGTTTGGGGTTTTAGGCTGGGTTTCTGTTTAAGCACATTGTGACATCTGCTGATGTAAAAAGGGCTTTATAAACACATTTGATTGATAAATCCTAACCTTAATCATTAGTGGCAAAACGCAGAACTGCTCTTCGATCAGTGTCTAGGGGGCAATTATTGATATTGTGTCTCACCTCTGCCTCCTCCTCGCGTGGTGCCTCTGCCTCGGGCCACGCCCGCTGGGGCAACTCCCCCTCCTTTACCCATGAGCCTCAGTACAGCCACACTGTTCACAGACATTGAGAAGTTCCTCTGGTTGGAGAGAATGAAGGAATGTCAGCAGAATGTCAGTTGGGAGTGATCAAGTTGTCTCTCAGACGGAGATAAAAATAGATTTGTGTGTTTAGCGCTTGTATGGCCAGCAGTTTGAGACAGGTGTGTGTGTGTGTCCAACCTGCTCCTCCTCAGTGAGAGGCTCCAGTGCCAGCGGCTGCATGGGCTCATCTTGCAGAATAGACACAAACTCCTTATCCTGCATGTCCTCCGGGGCCTGGACACAACAAGAGAACACAACAGCAACACAATGTAAACAAACTACTTAATATGGGGACATCTAAAACACAAAACACTTTAGAAATAGAAGTAGTAGCAGCAGTAGAGGTAGTAGCAGAAGTAGAAGTAGTATCAGCAGTAGAGGTAGTAGCAGAAGTAGAAGTAGTAGCAGCAGCAGAGGTAGTAGCAGAAGTAGCAGCAGCAGAGGTAGTAGCAGAAGTAGAAACAGCAGTAGAGGTAGTAGCAGCAGTAGAAGTAGTAGAAACAGCAGTAGAGGTAGTAGCAGAAGTAGAAGTAGTAGCAGCAGTAGAGGTAGTAGCAGAAGTAGTAGCAGCAGCAGAGGTAGTAGCAGAAGTAGTAGTAGCAGCAGCAGAAGTAGTAGCAGAAGTAGAAGTAGTAGCAGCAGCAGAGGTAGTAGCAGCAGCAGAGGTAGTAGCAGCAGCAGAGGTAGTAGCAGCAGTAGAGGTAGTAGCAGAAGTAGAAGTAGTAGCAGCAGCAGAGGTAGTAGCAGCAGCAGAGGTAGTAGCAGCAGCAGAGGTAGTAGCAGCAGCAGAAGTAGTAGCAGCAGTAGAGGTAGTAGCAGAAGTAGAAGTAGTAGCAGAAGTAGAAGTAGTAGCAGAAATAGAGGTAGTAGCAGAAGTAGAGGTAGTAGCAGCAGTAGAGGTAGTAGCAGAAGTAGAAGTAGTAGCAGCAGCAGAGGTAGTAGCAGAAGTAGAAGTAGTAGCAGCAGCAGAGGTAGTAGCAGAAGTAGAAGTAGTAGCAGCAGAAGAGGTAGTAGCAGAAGTAGAGGTAGTAGCAGCAGTAGAGATCACCAAGCGCAACATAGCTTCTGCGTGTAAATCAGCTAGAAAGATGTGTCGGCATCACTCCCCCTCCCAGTTAGGGGGAGTGATGAGCTCTACAGCAGAGTCTCACAACTCAATCGCTGGTTGAAAACTGTTTTCTGCCCCTCCCAAAAGATAGAATTTGTAGATAATTGGCCCTCTTTCTGGGACTCACCCACAAACAGGACCAGGCCTGACCTGCTGATGAGTGACAGACTCCATCCTAGCTGGAGGGGTGCTCTCATTTTATCTACCAACATAGAGAGGGCTCTAACTCCCCTAGCTCCACAATGAAATAGGGTGCAGGCCAGGCAGCAGGATGTTAGCCAGCCTGCCAGCATAGTAGAGTCTGCCACTAGCACAGTCAGTGTAGTCAGCTCAGCTATCACCATTGAGACCGTGTCTGTGCCTCGACCTAGGTTGGGCAAAACTAAACATGGCGGTGTTCGCCTTAGCAATCTCACTAGGATAAAGACCACCTCCATTCCTGTCATTATTGAAAGAGATCATGATATCTAATGAGCGGCAGCGTAGCCTAGTGGTTAGAGCGTTGGACTAGTAACCGGAAGGTTGCAAGTTCAAACCCCCGAGCTGACAAGGTACAAATCTGTCGTTCTGCCCCTGAACAGGCAGTTAACCCACTGTTCCCAGGCTGTCATTGAAAATAAGAATATGTACTTAACTGACTTGCCTGGTTAAATAAAAGTATAATTTAAAAATAAAAATATAAACATCTCAAAATAGGGCTACTTAATGTTAGATCCCTTACTTCAAAGGCAATTATAGTCAATGAACTAATCACTGATCATAATCTTGATGTGATTGGCCTGATTGAAACATGGCTTAAGCCTGATGAATTTACTGCGTTAAATGACGCTTCACCTCCTGGCTACACTAGTGACCATATCCCGCGGAGGTGTTGCTAACATTTACGATAGCAAATTTCAAGTTACAAAAAATAAAAGACGTTTTCGTCTTTTGAGCTTCTAGTCATGAAATCTATGCAGCCTACTCGATCACTTTTTATAGCAGCTACTGTTTACAGGCCTCCTGGGCCATATACAGCGTTTCTCACCCAGTTCCCTGAATTCCTATCGGACATTGTAGTCATAGCAGATAATATTCTAATCTTTGGTGACTTTAATATTCACATGGAAAAGTCCACACACCCACTCCAAAAGGCATTCGGAGCCATCATCGACTCAGTGGGTTTTGTCCAACATGTCTCTGGACCCACTCACTGTCACACGCTGGACCTAGTTTTGTCCCATGGAATAAATGTTGTGGATCTTAATGTTTTTCCTCATAACCCTGGACTATCGGACCACTATTTTATTACGTTTGCAATTGCAGCAAATAATCTGCTCAGACCCCAACCAAGGAACATCAAAAGTCGTGCTATAAATTCACAGACAACACATAGATTCCTTGATGTCCTTCCAGATTCCCTCTGTCTACCGAAGGACGCCAGAGGACAAAAATCAGTTAACCACCTAACTGAGGAACTCAATTTAACCTTGTACAATACCCTAGATGCAGTCGCACCCCTAAAAACATTTCTCATAAGAAACTAGCTCCCTGGTACACAGAAAATACCAAGCTCTGAAGCAAGCTTCCATAAATTGGAACGGAAATGGCGCCACACCAAACTGGAAGTCTTCCGACTAGCTTGGAAAGACAGTACCGAAGAGCCCTTACTGCTGCTCGATCATCCGATTTTTGTAACTTAATTGAGGAAAATAAGAACAATCCGAAATTCCTTTTTGATACTGTCGCAAAGCTAACTAAAAAGCAGCATTCCCCAAGAGAGGATGACTTTCACTTTAGCAGTGATAAATTCATGAAACTTCTTTGAGGAAAAGATTATGATTATTAGAAAGCAAATTACAGACTCCTCTTAAAATCTGCGTATTCCTTCAAAGCTCAGTTGTCCTGAGTCTGCACAACTCTCCCAGGATGTAGGATAAAGAGAGACGCTTTCAGTACTAAATCTCTTGACACAATGATGGAAATAATCATGGCCTCTAAACCTTCAAGCTGCATACTGGACCCTATTCCAACTAAACTACTGAAAGAGCTGCTTCCTGTGCTTGGCCCTCCTATGTTGAACATAATAAACGGCTCTCTATCCACCGGATGTGTACCAAACTCACTAAAAGTGGCAGTAATAAAGCCTCTCTTGAAAAAGCCAAACCTTGACCCAGAAAATATTTTAAAAACTATTGGCCTATATCGAATCTTCCATTCCTCTCAAAATTTTTAGAAAAGGCTGTTACGCAGCAACTTACTGCCTTCCTGAAGAAAAACAATGTATACGAAATGCTTCAGTCTGGTTTTAGACTCCATCATAGCACTGAGACGGCACTTGTGAAGGTGGTAAATGACATTTTAATGGCATCGGACCGAGGCTCTGCATCTGTCCTCGTGCTGCTTTTGATACCATCGATCACCACATTCTTTTGGAGAGATTGAAAACCCAAATTGGTCTACACGGACAAGTTCTGGCCTGGTTTAGATCTCATCTGTGGGAAAGTTATCAGTTCGTCTCTGAATGGTTTGTCCTCAGACAAATCAACTGTAAATTTCTGTGTTCCTCAAGGTTCCGTTTTAGGACCACTATTGTTTTCACTATACATTTTACCTCTTGGGGATGTTATTCGAAAACATAATGTTAACTTTCACTGCTATGCGGATGACACACAGCTGTACATTTCAATGAAACATGGTGAAGCCCCAAAATTGCCCTCGCTAGAAGCATGTGTTTCAGACATAAGGAAGTGGATGGCTGCAAACTTTCTACTTTTAAACTCGGACAAAACAGAGATGCTTGTTCTAGGTCCCAAGAAACAAAGAGATCTTCTGTTGAATCTGACAATTAATCTTAATGGTTGTACAGTCGTCTCAAATAAAACTGTAAGGACCTCTGCGTTACTCTGGACCCTGATCTCTCTTTTGAATAACATATAAAGACCATTTCAAGGACAGCTTTTTTCCATCTACGTATCATTGCAAAAATCAGAAACTTTCTGTCCAAAAATTATGCAGAAAAATTAATCCATGCTTTTGTCACTTCTAGGTTAGACTACTGCAATGCTCTACTTTCCAGCTACCCGGATAAAGCACTAAATAAACTTCAGTTATTGCTAAATACGGCTGCTGGAATCCTGACTCGAACCAAAAAATTTGATCATATTACTCCAGTGCGAGCCTCTCTACACTGGCTTCCTGTCAAAGCAAGGGCTGATTTCAAGGTTTTACTGCTAACCTACAAAGCATTACATGGGCTTGCTCCTACCTATCTCTCTGATTTGGTCCTGCCGTACATACCTACACGTACGCTACGGTCACAAGACGCAGGCCTCCTAATTGTCCCTAGAACTTCTAAGCAAACAGCTGGAGGCAGGGCTTTCTCCTATAGAGCTCCATTTTTATGGAACGGTCTACCTACCCATGTCAGAGACGCAAACTCGGTCTCAACCTTTAAGTCTTTATTGAAGACTCATCTCTTCAGTGGATCATATGATTGAGTGTAGTCTGGCCCAGGAGTGGGAAGATGAAAGGAAAGGCTCTGGAGCAACGAACCGCCTTGCTGTCTCTGCCTGGCCGGTTCCCCTCCATCTACTGGGATTCTCTGCCTCTAACCTTATTACAGGGGCTGAGTCACTGGCTTACTGGGGCTTTCTCATGCCGTCCCTGGAAGGGGTGGGTCACCTGAGTGGGTTGATTCACTGATGTGGTCATCCTGCCTGGGTTGGCGCCCCCCCTTGGGTTGTGCCATAGCAGAGTTCTTTGTGGGCTATACTCAGCCTTGTCTCAGGATGGTAAGTTGGTGGTTGAAGATATCCCTCTAGTGGTGTGGGGGCTGTGCTTTGGCAAAGTGGGTGGGGTTATATCCTTCCTGTTTGGCCCTGTCCGGGGGTGTCCTCGGATGGGGCCACAGTGTCTCCTGACCCCTCCTGTCTCAGCCTCCAGTATTTATGCTGCAGTAGTTTATGTGTCAGGGGGCTAGGGTCAGTTTGTTATATCTGGAGTACTTCTCCTGTCCTATTCGGTGTCCTCTGTGAATCTAAGTGTGCGTTCTCTAATTCTCTCCTTCTCTCTTTCTTTCTCTCTCTCAGAGGACCTGAGCCCTAGGACCATGCCTCAGGACTACCTGACATGATGACTCCTTGCTGTCCCCAGTCCACCTGACCGTGCTGCTGCTCCAGTTTCAACTGTTCTGCCTTATTATTATACGACCATGCTGGTCATTTATGAACATTTGAACATCTTGGCCATGTTCTGTTATAATCTCCACCCTGCACAGCCAGAAGAGGACTGGCCACCCCACATAGCCTGGTTCCTCTCTAGGTTTCTTCCTAGGTTTTGGACTTTCTAGGGAGTTTTTCCTAGCCACCGTGCTTCTACACCTGCATTGCTTGCTGTTCGGGGTTTTAGGCTGGGTTTCTGTACAGCACTTTGAGATATCAGCTGATGTATGAAGGGCTATATAAATAAATTTGATTTTATTTAGTAGCAGCAGTAGAGGTAGAAGCAGCAGTAGAGGTAGTAGCAGTAGTCACAGCAGTAGTAGAGGTAGTAGCAGTATTAGAGTTAGCAGTAGAAGTAGTAGCAGTAGTAGTAGCAGCAGCAGCAGAAGTAGTAGTAGTAGCAGCAGCAGTAGTAGTAGCAGCAGCAGTAGTAGTAGTAGTAGCAGAGGTAGTAGCAGCAGCAGTAGAGGTAGTAGCAGAGGTAGTAGCAGCAGCAGTAGAGGTAGTAGCAGAGGTAGTAGCAGCAGCAGTAGAGGTAGTAGCAGAGGTAGTAGTAGCAGCAGTAGAGGTAGTAGCAGAGGTAGTAGTAGCAGCAGTAGAGGTAGTAGCAGAAGTAGCAGCAGCAGTAGCAGTAGCAGAAGTAGTAGCAGCAGTAGAGGTAGCAGTAGAAGTAGTAGCAGTAGTAGTAGTAGTAGCAGCAGTAGAAGTCGTCGCAGAAGTAGTAGTAGCAGCAGAAGTCGTCGCAGA
Source organism: Oncorhynchus gorbuscha (assembly GCF_021184085.1). Lineage (NCBI taxonomy): Eukaryota > Metazoa > Chordata > Actinopteri > Salmoniformes > Salmonidae > Oncorhynchus > Oncorhynchus gorbuscha. Next base: position 19,408,712 of record NC_060193.1, read on the forward strand.
AGTAGTAGTAGCAGCAGAAGTAGCAGTAGTAGTAGCAGTAGTAGTAGTAGTAGCAGCAGCAGTAGTAGTAGCAGAGGTAGTAGTAGCAGCAGTAGAGGTAGTAGCAGCAGTAGCAGCAGCAGTAGTAGTAGTAGTAGTAGTAGCAGGAGTAGAGGTAGTAGCAGTAGTAGAGGTAGTAGCAGTAGTAGCAGCAGTAGAGGAAGTAGCAGCAGTAGTAGAAGCAGCAGTAGAGGAAGTAGCAGAAGTAGTAGCAGTAGTAGAGGTAGTAGCAGCAGTAGTAGCAGCAGCAGAAGCAGCAGTAGTAGTAGCAGCAGTAGAGGTAGTAGCAGCAGTAGTAGAAGCAGCAGTAGAGGAAGTAGCAGAAGTAGTAGCAGTAGTAGAGGTAGTAGCAGCAGTAGTAGCAGCAGTAGTAGCAGCAGCAGTAGCAGTAGTAGAGGTAGTAGCAGCAGTAGTAGCAGCAGTAGTAGCAGCAGCAGTAAGCAGCAGTAGTAGTAGCAGCAGTAGTAGCAGCAGCAGAAGTAGCAGCAGTAGCAGCAGCAGAAGCAGCAGTAGTAGTAGCAGCAGTAGTAGCAGTAGTAGAGGTAGTAGCAGCAGTAGTAGCGGAGTAGCAGCAGTAGTAGTAGCAGTAGTAGCAGCAGTAGTAGCAGCAGTAGTAGCAGTAGTAGCAGCAGTAGTAGCAGCAGCAGAAGCAGCAGTAGCAGCAGCAGAAGCAGCAGTAGTAGCAGCAGCAGCAGAAGCAGCAGTAGTAGTATCAGCAGTAGTAGTAGCAGCAGTAGTAGTATCAGCAGTAGTAGTAGCAGCAGTAGTAGCAGCAGTAGTAGCAGCAGTAGTAGCAGCAGTAGCAGCAGCAGCAGTAGTAGTAGCAGCAGTAGTAGCAGCAGTAGTAGAGGAGTAGCAGCAGTAGTAGTAGCAGCAGTAGTAGCAGCAGCAGTAGAGGCAGCAGTAGTAGCAGCAGTAGTAGCAGCAGTAGAGGTAGTAGCAGCAGCAGAAGCAGCAGTAGTAGCAGCAGCAGAAGCAGCAGTAGTAGCAGCAGTAGAAGCAGCAGCAGAAGCAGCAGTAGTAGCAGCAGTAGTAGCAGCAGCAGAAGCAGCAGCAGAAGTAGTAGCAGCAGTAGTAGCAGCAGTAGGGGGAAAAAAAGAAGATACACCAGATAGGTGCAGTGAAATGTGTTGTTTTACAGGGCCAGCCATAGTAATACAACACCCTGGTGTTCATTTGGATTAAGTACCTTGCTCAAGGGCACATCAACAAAATGTTCACCTTGTTGGCTCAAGTATTCGAACCAGCTACCTTTTAGTTACTGACTGAATGCTCTAATAATACAGAACATTAATAGGTAAGAACAGCTCAAGGACAGAACTACATGCATTTTTTTAAAGGCACAAGTAGCCTACATACCAATGCATACAAACTATCTAGGTCAAATAGGGGAAGATGCGCTGTGTGGTGAGGTGCTATAGTAGCAACAGTAGTAGCAACAGTAGTAGCAGCAGCAGCAACAACAACAAGAGTAGTAGTAGCAACAGTGGCAATTAAAAAAAATAATCGGAAATCGGCGCACAAAAATACCACCCCCCCCCCCAAAAAAAATCTACCTCTAGTAGTAATAGTAGAAAAGTAGTAGCAGCAGCAGCAGTAGTAGTAATAGTAGAAAAGTAGCAGCAGCAGCAGTAGTAGTAGAAAAGTTGTAGCAGCAGCAGTAGTAATAGTAGGAAAGTAGTAGCTGCAATAGTAGCAGCAACAGAAGCAACAGCTGCAGAAGCAACAAAAGCAGCAGCAACAAGAGTAGTAGTAGCAACAAGAGTAGTAGTAAAAGCAGCAACAGTAATAGTAGCAAAACCAGCAACAGTACTAGTAATAGTAGTAGCAACAGTAGTGGTAGTAGTAGTAGCAGCAACAGTAATAGTAGCAAAAGCAGCAACAGTACAAGTAGTAGTAGCAACAGTAGTAGTAGTAGCAGCAACAAGAGTAGTAGTAGTAGCAACAAGAGTAGTAGCAACAAGAGTAGTAGTAGTAGCAACAAGAGTAGTAGTAGTAGCAACAACAACAAGAGTAGTAGTAACAACAGTAGCAACAAGAGTAGTAGCAGCAACAACAACAAGAAGAGTAGTAGCAGCAACAGTAGTAGCAGCAACAAGAGTAGTAGTAACAACAGTAGCAACAAGAGTAGTAGCAGCAACAACAACAACAAGAGTAGTAGTAGCAACAGTAGTAGCAGCAACAAGAGTAGTAGCAACAAGAGTAGTAGCAGCAACAGTAGCAACAACAACAGTAGTAATAGTAGCAACAGTAGCAAAGTAGTAGTAGCAACAGCAACAGTAGCAACAGTAGCAACAGTAGCAACAGTAGCAACAGTAGCAACAGTAGCAACAGTAGCAACAGTAGCAACAACAAAAGTAGTAGGGATGAAACTACTACTGAAATGTTAATTATCATTAAAACCGTGTTTGATTACCACGGTTTAAACTCACGGTGTAAACTGTCCAGCATCAACCAAAGTTAGCAACAGCCTGGGTTTTGTTTTGTGTAAAAACATGGTGGAAGGCAGTGACAGCACTCTGGAGATTTTTCAGCCTTCTCAGAGGACCAAATCTAAAGTGTGGTCGTATTTTGGGTTTTACAAGAGTGCTGAGAGAAACTTATATCGAAGATGGTCACCCTGTCTGCCGAACATGCAACAACAAAATCGCTGCAAAAGGAGGCAACCGCCACTCACTACTTTATAGCAAATGCAAGATAAGTTAACTTTTAGCTCAATGCATGATGTGGTTTGTCAGTTTAACTTGCTAATAGCTTATCAATAATGTAAACTGAAGCTGTATGTGTCGTGTGTCTGCAGACTCTATTCACTCATTGCACACGATAACACGTTATGTAGTTTAGTCACCCAACCAACATATTTTGTTCATTTAAAATCCATCAAGACGTCGACTTGGTTGTAAAAGTGTTCCAACAGGAGAAACACTACATTTACATTATACAAGACTCTTGTATTTATGTCAATTGTTGGGCTCATTACAATTACTATCACTGTCTTAAGACTCATTTGTATTTATGGAAATTGTGCATGCGGTCATTGCATATACTCAAATGCAACCCAGAAGACTGTGTGTGTGTGAGAGTGAATAATAATAAATAATGTAACACCAATAATAATAATAATACATTTGCTATTCCCTTCTTTACAGAGTGCAGCAGGCAAACCCAGTCTACAGTTGTGACACAGGCACTCGAGGAAGCATTTTGTAAGTCGCAATTTGTAAGTCGCTCTGGATAAGAGCGTCTGCTAAATGACTTAAATGTAAATGTAAATGGCAGGCTGCTTATGCACCCACATCAAAAAAATGCTCAAGCCCTCACTGCAGTCCTTTCCTAATAAATTGCAAAGGACATGATAACATTTCATCTCTAAGCAGCATCAGCAGTAGCAACAGCCACAGCAGCCGCAGCAGCCGCAGCAGCCGCAGCAGCCGCAGCAGCCGCAGCAGCCGCAGCAGCCGCAGCAGCCGCAGTAGCCACAGACTTCATCTTGACCTTTGTAACCACCCATTTCATAAGACTGAGCACCGTGTGGCTTCCTCCTGCTCACCTTGTTCTCTTTGATATAAAGTGCTAACATCTCCTCTCGGCCGTAGCGATACTCGGCCAGCTTGTACTTTGGCATGGCAGGGGAAGGAGGGGGGGACGTCACACTCCCCCCACTGGATAGTGCACGGAGCCTGGGGGGGGGGACAGTTAACACACAACACTTAGATTACATCACAACTCTCTTCTTGGCAAACACCACAAACGTATATTAGTAACCTCATTTACAATCTGAGCATTTAATTGAAGAATGTCTTGAAACGGGCTAGATTCTGCTGTCACAAACAATAGCTCTATTTACAAACTTTCGGCATACAAAGCCACCACACCATATCCAGCCAGTACTTTTGAAGAAAAGGAATGTGGAAAAAGGCATCGAAAGTGTGTGTGCGCCGCTGCATGCAAACGTTATGGAGGTGGGAGGAGTGATCTGGTGGTTGGCGGAGTACCAAGATGCACACGGCACAGCAGCCAGCAGTCCATTAGAGGTGACCAGCCACTGGCCGCCTACCAATCCAAGGCCTACTCCTCCCTCCCGCCTCGCATTAATCTCTACACAAACATTTACTGAAGGCTCAGCACCCAGGAGAGGAGAGGAAATGGACAGAATAGAAGGAGAAGAAGAGGACGAGGAGGGTAAGGGAAGGAGTCCGGATCAACAATGGTAAGGACGGAGTAGCAAGAGCGGTGAGAGAGGAAGAGAAGTAGAATGAGTTACCATTCGGGGCCGAAGTTAAGTGTCTCAGCAGTCATATTCCTTACGTCTTTACAGAGCTGAGTATCTGGAGAAAAGTGCAAGAAAAGAATGCATCTGTCAGTGACACACCAACTAACACACAGCATGCATGCTTGGTCGCACCGACAAACACGCATACAGGCAGTATAACCACACCAACAAGGCGTAGCATTTTCCAGACATGGACACCCCCCCACACACACACACACAAAACGCACTTTGCTCTTACCCTGTCCAGAAGAGCGGACCAGGCTGGATCAGGCTAGGACTGGCTTAGTTAGGCTTAGGTGAGAAGGCTGAGTGGTGCTTATTTTGCTGTGATCACAGAGCTCCCCAAAACACACAGAGATAAAGAATAGCTGCCTGTTTCAAGTGTGTATAGGGGATAGGGGATAGAGTGCTGGTTCGGGTAAGAGAACAGTTTGGAAGAAGCCTCTGCTCACAGCCGAAAAAAAGCAGTACAAATAAAAAACAAGAACAAAGAAATTGGAATAAACTGTCAAGTCAATAACGACGAAACAAACAAAATAAAACACTGTCAATAGTAACAATAATGATTGGACGACAACAGCAGTAATATCACACTTAAAAAAATAAAGATCCTTCTCGATTTAAATCTAAACGCAGGGAAGAAAACAGGCTGCTGGAACAGCTGCCAGGAACAGACGCGACTCTCTCCCTCCTCCTCTCCTTCTCTTCTCTCGCCTTCTGTCGTTCTCTCTCCAACTGAAACGTGGCTTGACCGAGACTCTCCAGGTGAGGACACCTTTGATTCCTGACCACCTCCCTTCAAACTGCTGCAAAACAAGACAGAAGTGAAACAAGAAAAATAAATAAATAATAGCAAGTGCTGTTGCTCTCTCATTATCTATGCATAGTCACTTTAATAACTCTACCCACATGTACAAATGACCTCAATTACCTCGACACCAATGCCCCCCCCCCCCGCTATTGTTATTTACTGATGCTCTTTAATTATTTGTTATTCTTATCTCTTACTTTTTGGGGGGTATTTTCTTGAAACTGCATTGTTAGTTAAGGGCTTGTAAGTAAGCATTTCACTGTAAGGTCTACCTGTTGTTTTCGGTGCATGTGACAAATACAATTTGATTTGAAAATAAATTAACCCGCACACAGAGACAGAAGAGTAAGAAACACACACCCAGTCACTGTTTGGCAGACAGCCTTGTAATTGGATAATTGTTTTGCCTTAAAACCAGTGATGCACCAATATGGCAGTTTTGTTCAATATCCGATATTTTCCTTGCCAAAAAACATGACACCGATAAACGATATTTAAAAATGTTGCAGCCTTTTAAGCATTCTAGTAAAGTTAAATAGTTAACACACACACATGGACACAGCGGTCTAAGGCACTGCATCTCAGTGCAAGAGGCGTCACTACAGTCCCTGGTTCGAATCCAGGCTGTATCACATCCGGCCATGATTGGGAGTCTCATAGGGCGGCACACAATTGGACCAGCGCCGCCCAGGTTTGGCAGTCATTGTAAATAAGAATTTGTTCTTAAATGACTTGCCTAGTTAAATAAAGGTTACACACACTGACCAAAAAGTTATTTTGTCGCATGTACGTTTCAAACCCTATTTCTTTCACTTACTTGATGTGCTGTTTAGTTGTTCATTTGTTCAGTCGTTTCATTCAGAACCAGGATTTCTATGGAACGCCGTTTGGTTCTTTGCATGTCAAAATATACTATTTAACACTATTTGACATGTCAAATAAGCTTGCTGACCAATCAGGACCTGAATGACTGCACGTCACATAATAATTTAAACACTGTTCATACATTTTGTACCTAGTTATTACATATTGATTACACTATCACTCGTATTTCATGAGTCACAACGATTCATCGATACGTATGCTATGATGCTGGTATATTTGTCTCACGCACCTACAGTGCTGGTCATTAAAAAAAAGCTAGCTAGCTCATGGATGCAAACAATGTTCTTCCCCAAAAACATAGCAAAAATTACATCTGTTTCAGTAGCTATAGTTAGCTAGCTAGCTAGGTGTCATCTTATTTTAATCATGGTGGTCGGACCCATCTGTGTGAAGCTGGCCACAATAAGGATTAGCCACAATAGTGGACTTTGCGGCTAGCCTACAAAATAAAAGTATCCCATAATTATACAATTTGTATTCATTCGCATCACTGTCAATGACATTGAAAGCAAACTGCAAATTCCACTATTGTGCCTAATCCTTAATGTGGCTAGCTTCACAACACACGACCCGGTCCGGTCGAGCCTCACTAGCCAGATGAAGCTAGCTGGCTGCTTATGAATTGAAGTTCAATTTCAATAGGTGAACAACAAGTGGCAACCGAGCTAATACTTACTCGCAAGGATTCCTAAATCATTGCAAAGAATAATGAAAATGACTGTGGTTTTTAATGGTCATTGTTTTCCAGGCTGGTTGTATTGGTGCTAGCTAGGTACCAAGCTAAAGCAAGCTACCCCGGAAGTTGCGGTCAAACAAATGAGGCTTTATTACCAACGCAGTATTGTAAACACATAGTTCGTGGCTGGTGTTTGCTGACTTTTTTGTACAGCTTTGACAATGCTACTGTATCTTTTTCGACACGCAAAGACACAAACAGCGTTCCATAGTACGCATGTCGTGCAGCTAATAGAAGTGACGCCATCACTGTGTAACTCCGGTAGGGCAACATCGGAAAAATTTTGATATGTTCACCGATATATCGTGCATCCCTACTTAAAACATTTTTAAAGCACCTTGGAATGCTTAGCGAGTGTTGATTGGTAAACTTCTTAAAGGATTTTGAATTTTCTGAATTTATTTTTCTGTATAATATGATAGCTACTGTACTCTAGCTGAAAAACATACGCACATCTAGGTACTTTCCGCAGGTGCTGGAGTTGTAGGCAAACTTGTGGAAAACGATGCACAGCTACTGTACACCCCAGCTACTGTACTCTAGCCTTCCACCCTGAGCATGCATCTGTGTTCCTTTGTGTATTTTTTTCCTCACACAAATTAATAATCAACAGCGCAAGACCTTTGCCGTCAATAATAACTAACTTAGTCAAAAGGGTTCCATTTTCACAGAAATTGAGCCCCAGCGACTAATACAATTATGATGTCACACTCTTGCAAAAAAAACGCACCAGAACCTGAAAACACAATGGCAACAACAATATTCAAGGAACAGAATGCCAACCCCAGGCTGTGTGGTAAAAACAGACAACCAACAGCCAGACACCTAGGCTATGTATGGGCTTGTAGTGCTGTCCCCATAGAATTAGAATTCAGACTGTGCTAAACACTCAGACTACGGCAATCTTATCAGGTGAATCTAATTTAATGGTTTCTCCTCTTCCTAGAGATGCCCAGTTATGCATAGGTGGACTTTTGCACATGAACACCGAATCATTAATTACTACATGCGCTTAATTACGTCGGTTTCGTTTTGAGCAGATTTCACCATGGGCTTTGATATGGGCACCTGGCTCACGCCCAGGAGGCAAGCCCGGTTCCAAATCGAACTTTATCAGCTTTCAGCCGATGCTAAATTTACCTACGCGGCCACCCCGGCGAGATTAATCGAACCCCCTCACTGTTTGAGTTAAGAGGGCGCTCCACCCACACCGCGTTTGCCCGTTCAAGTCACGGACCGTATACTAGTGCCCCGCGGCTCAGAATAATCGAATCCGTCCAATATTAGCCTACAGTAAACAACATGGCCAACCGGTGTCCGATTGGTTGGTTCTGTAACGACAATTACCTAGCAGGATTCCGGTGTTAATTTTAAGCAAAATATAGTGATAATATCAGCTTGTTACTGCCTTTAATGTTAGATAATTTATACATCGTTTTCCTTCAAGTTTAACCATTGTGGAAATTACTTGATTGAGTACTACAGTATCCCGCTTGTTTGGAATTCGAGTAGCAACTAGTTAGCTAACATTACCGGCGTTGTTGGGCCATGTTGCAACGCTAACAAGGCTCGAGTCAAAAACGCCATTTCAAAATGAACAGGACAATCGATTTTAGCTAAATTGTTAACTGCCTGGGTAATTTATCAATGAACACTGATTTATCCAGCTAATCATATTTAGATTACATAACACTTACAATGTGTATCTTTAGCCGTGTAAGGCCTTGGGTTTACATCCAAGGTTCAAATGACACGAGATATGGCGAAGAGGGGCGGAGTGCCCGCCGTGTGTTAATCGCGCTCCCCCCTCGCCAATCCGCCGCCCAAGCAACAACTAACGTTACCTCGCTGCTTACTTTGGCCTTCAACAACCTGAGCAAAACAAATCAATAAAACAGCAATGGTAACCGATAAACAGTATACACCGGCTCGCTCACAGCCCTATCTTTTTAAACAAGAGAATTTAGCTAGGCATTCGACTCGTGTTTGCGTGTGCCCTCTCATATTTAAGTGATTTGCCAGGTAAATCAAGTGGCTAGCAAACTAGCTAGCTGTGACAATAACAACCATAGCTTACCTTACTGAAGCAATGTTGATTATTTTTCAAATACGTTATTTTTGTGTACAATCTTCATTCATTCAATATTTTGTGAATGATTAAAAATATTGTATTTATTATTTCCCCCCTCCTACGGTCACTGCGTGTTGATGTCTTGTCGGCTCGCTACTCTTGTTGTTTGTGTTTTCAGAGAAAGATGGCCGTTCTATTCGCACCACGTGACTTTACATTGACTTGCGTTACTAGAGGTTGTTGGCCAGTGTTTATGTACATCGGTATACTACTTTAAGATTTATCACCCCGTTCGCACAACATGTATAACTTAGCATACACAGCATGTACAATTCTTAGCAATTTAGTTTAAGCTAATAATGCATCTTTTGAGTGTTCGCAAGTGGTTGTAGTGGGTCCGTAATCGATCCACATACGAAAGACCGCACTGTGCATAGCCTAGGCAGCCGACAGTGAGCGTTAGATCTGCGGCACTATCCGCTGCCTAGGCTATACTGCACGTGTAATGTTTACATGGGGGGCTGCGCCTGCAAGTTTGTAATAGATACTACCGCGGCGATTCAGTCGAACCATTTGATTTGAAAAGTCACTCTTGTCAGACTGCAACGTTATTTTAATTTCTCGAGCAGTCAAAGGGTGGCGCAATATGACTTAAAATAATTCCTTGTTGGAGGAGAACGTTGTCATTATCATATGATTACTTCCGGGGCACCTCTGTGTTTCCGGACGTTCATAATCAGGTTGAAAATTTCCATCCAGCACGATAGACAAAAAATAAGAATAATTTGGTTGCAAACAGTAGTTGGAGGTACAGTCAGATTGCTTTCACTTTCTAATATTGTCAGAATGTTACCTAAATTGGTTTGGAGTGACACATTTTTGAGAGAGTGTAGCGGCTAAATTACATTAACTTCTAATCTAGCTAGCTAGCTACCTAACTTTAAATCCATATAGACCTCCCCCGGTAGTGGTATTTCATGACGTCAGTGACATAGCTATGTGTTCATTTATTTTTTATTTTGCTATTATATACATTATTTGAACCTTCAGTAGTATGGCTAAGCAGTATATGTGCTGTATGAAAGATTATTGTGTAGGCCATCATTGTAAATAAGAATTTGTTCTTAACTGACTTGCTTAGTTAAATAAAGGATAACAATTTGTGTTGGTTGTCCATTCTTGTCATTGACATTTCCTGTTGTTTTTGCTTTACTGCAGTGCTCCATCTCACCCTTCCCTGTCTCTGACTCACTTGTAATGGCAAAACCACGCAGCCTTATCTCCGCCTCCATCCCCCAGACACCCCCTGGCATCATCATGCCCCCAGCCGACGACAGCGGCACAGGGGTGATGATGGACCCCATAGAGTACACCCTACGCAAGCGTCTCCCCAGGAAGCTGCCCAAGCGCCGCAACGACGTGTACGTCAACATGAAGACAGACTTCCGGGCCCAGTTGGCCCGCTGCCAAAAGCTGCTCGAAGGAGATTTGTGTCCACGGTCTGGGCCTGGCCATCAACAGGGCCATCAACATTGCCCTGTAGCTCCAGGCCAGTAGCCAGGGGGCGCTACAGCTGGTAGCCAACACGTCTACCGTGGAGCTGCTGGACGATACGGAGCCTGAGGATCCTGACAAGGCGGGGGAACCCATGGCGTACTCCCGGAATAACTCTGCTATTCATATCAAAGTGTTCTACCCAGACTCACAGTGACCCGAAACACAACTATCGTCCCTAGCTTGGATATGGCTAACTACCTCCATTGATGTGTTGTCTGTAATATCCTACTGATGGAGTCGAGTCATATCAGGGGTACACCTATTCCATCCACCTGCAGTGGCTAAGACTGACAGTGTTGTTTAGATGCAGGGATAATGATCTATCCACTATTGGAATCTCTTTCTCAGTTTTGTTACATATTTTGTCATGCATGATGTCAGTCAGAGCAGTGCATTTGTCAGTATCAAGAGTGTGTTGTTTCATGGCATCGTCATTTCCAGACAATCCCTTACTGCCTGAAACAAACTCCCATAGGAAATGGGACAGACCAGACTAAGACCAACTCATACAAGCTACAATACACCTGTTCCCCATGTGGGAATATGTTTAGTCTCTGAAAAGCATGTGGATTTGAATCTTTCATTAAATGTATTTGTTACATGTTTTTTTCTTGTGGTAACACTGAATATTATTTGACCATGGGAAATAAGTAATACTTCAGTCATTTCTGGTCAAATTTAAGTTTACAAAATAAGTCCGGGCATGAGACATGCCAATCATATGTTTTACCTACCAATTCCATACATGGAAATCTAGCTCTGTGGAAGAGTCAAACAACGTAATTTTTTTATTTGACTTTGGCCACATTTTGTTTTTCAGTATTTGAACATGTATATACAGTATTTGTATATTTTCAATCTAGTTTTTTTTATGTGCCATAAAATAGATTGAGAAAAGTACTGGTTTATTTAATAAAACATTAAAGTGAAAAGCTATAATCCAGTCATTTTTTCAGGTATAGTAACAGTGAATTTCCACTAGGTGACAATAGAATGCTTCATTTGCACAATGCATGTTTTAGGTATGTGAAACTATTGAACCGTGATTTGAGTTTGAAATTTAACAATACCCATGTTTTCTACCTGAATTCATTTGAACTGTTGCTAAGTATGCAACCCCAAAACAAGGCTTTCTTTCAACACCAGATATATCTGGACTTCAAAATAGAGGCACTTATCACACAGACAAACTTCCTCTTACGTTGTTTTCATCCATCCTTTTAATCTAAGAATAATATTTTGTATTTAAATACCAAATGGCAGTGTAATAGAAGGGACAAAACATCTGAAACAAACAGGAAAAAACATGTACAAACATCTGCACTGTGACTGAAAGACTTTTAAGACGGGAAACAAAACACAGGAGAAAAACACTAATCCCGACATTGGAAGAATCCCCAACGTCAGCGACTCCAAAGGTTCCCAGGATTGCGCTTGATTGGCTGCTGCTTGAATGAAGGCGAGAGAGAGAGGCATGCAGGATGTTCATCATGAGAACCAATCAATATTTTTCCTGGCAGTCATGCTATCTGCGTCGAAGCTCTATTTGAGTGCTGGTGTGCATAAACCAGACACTGATAATCACAGCAAAGCTTCGGAGTTCTCACGTAAGCCCCCTCTCCCTCTTCCGCTCAATCTTTTCCTTCTTCAACCGACTGAACCTCTGATTCTGTTTCTTCCCCCCTCTAGTCCATTCAATAGGGTTATAAGGAGTTGTATAAAACTCATTCAAACAGGTACTCTCTCACACATCCTGTACATACAAACACACAGATCATTTCTTCTACAAAGGGTAACAGACAGTGAACCGTTGGATATAGACTTAACAACAATGTTCAGTGGTGGTATACAGTCATTATGGTCAATCGTTAGAGCTCAACTGTGGTCTCTAGCTCCTAGTTACAGTATATCGCTCATAATACTATAGTCATGACAGTAACTGGAGCTTAAAAGTAAAAATATAAATCTCTATAAATAAGTAATTACATTAGCAATATATAATACATATGAGGACACTGATAGACAGCAGTTGGAGAAGTGTTTTGTGTTAAGAACGAGGCAGGTGGTGTTTGAAGAGTTTGTGGCACAGGCTAGGCCCCCTCATTCTGGTATTTGATAAGCAGTCAATGACAGTTGAGTAGAACTCCAACAAGGTGTCGTCATGTGCAATCTGCGTCGATTACGCAGGCTTTGCAATGAGAAGTCACATTCCATTGCAGTAGGGGCCACAGAATCACACTCATGCTAAAAGACATACAGACACACACAAAGTGCTGAAGAGTGCCCATTAAAGAGCTGTGGAGCTGTGTATTCTGTAGGCCCCATTCCTTTTCGGTGTGTGATTTCTTAACCACATACTTCCCTCATCTCCATGTTCAAGGTGCTACCTGCTCTTTTCCTTTTAAAGTCCAATAGGAACTGTTCTGTCCATATAGCTTAATTCTCTCCTGTGAAGATCTGGTCCACCCACTCATCTTTTAGAGTTCTACCTGGCAACAAGCAGGTTCAATAGTGTCAGATCCCACCCCCTGCCTCGGGAAGCTCCAATCAACTCGGCCCCGCCTCGGAGAGCCCCAATCAGCTGCCGCCCTAGTGGCAGATGGGCGCGTTGGACAGTAAGAGCTGCAGCTTGCCTCGCAGGAAGTTGACGTGGACCTGAAGCAGCTCTGAAGCAGACGACACCCGCCATGTCTCCTCTCCTCCAGACACTCCTCCTGCTGGAGGGTTGCACTCCTGACAGGAAGACAGGAGAAGAAATATGTCAGTATTAGAGTTGGACAGTATCTAGATGTTCCTACCATCATATCGTTTCTGTACCATACTGGGGTATATGGTATTACCGGATGTACACACAGGGGGCGCTCTTTCTTAAAAATTAATATATAATTTTTTTTACACACAAAATGTATTTAGGCAACATGGATCTTAATCCAGGAGGGGATTGATGGTCTCTGCTGTAACCAATAACCTTGATCTTGCCATCTAGCCATTTAGCTAGCAAGTTAGCAAACCAAATGCATAGCTGGAGCCCTGAGTTGGATATCATTTATTTGGCATATCTTAGATTGTTAATTTAGTTATAAGCAGTGACATAACACGCACTACCGGAGCCCGCCGTCGGCATGTCTAAATACCCCAGTATATATATCGCCCAAATCTGGTCAGCATACAGAAAATGGAGTAGCCTACTGGGTCTTGTTCACTTGGCAAAAACTAGAAGAAAACTGTCCGAAATGGCGTGAAACGGGGAGATTCCATCTGAACTTGTCAAAGCTACACTTGTTTTCTTTTTCCGTTGTACAACATTTCGCTACGGTGTATCCTGATGAACACAACCATGAAATCAATATTTAAAAAATGACACACTACACTCGACACTAGACTGGATGGAAAGATTTAAAAACAATATCCCCATGATGAAGGAATATCAGCAGTATTTCACCAGGGTACAAGCCTAGGGAGCTGTTTGTTTGATGTCTATACTATGAAAGCTCTGCTGTAACCCTTGAACCTGAAAGCACAGATGGAATGACTGGAGCTCATTTAGTCTTTCCATGGCCTTGGCGTGTACCCAGTAAACTCTGCCTGCCTGTTAGTGCCCCACCTCACTGGTGGATGTGAGTGTGGTTGTCGTAATTTCTGCTACTATCTAAGAACCACCACCCCCGAGAGGATTCTCTGAATTTCTCCACCTAACAGTCCCTTACACTCTTAGAAAAGCAGGTTCCAAAAGGTTTTTTTGGCTGTCCCCATAGGAGAACCCTTTTTGGTTCCAGTAACAACCCTTTTGGATTCCATGTGGAACTCTCTGTGGAAATGGTTCTACAGTACATGGAACCCAAAACAGTTCTACCTGGAACCAAAAGGGGTTCTTCAAATAATTATCCTATGGGGACAGCCAGAGAACCCTTTTAGGCTCTAGATAACACCTTTTTTCCCCAAAGAGCGTACAGTCAGCATGACACAACTAGCCATCAGCAGCAAGCTCCAGCCACCGTGTGGGAATAGTAGTAACTGGGTCATTCAGGTTAAACATTGCGTGTCTCTAGGAATGCATCTGGACAGGGCCCAAAGTGAACTTAAGATAGTGACCATTAATTCCTATGCATTCCTATGCTTGTCTGCAATAGCAACTTCCACAAGCCCTTGCACTTTGATTCCCTGACCTGGCTCACCTGGATGTTGAGGCTGCGCAGCACCTTTCCTATTCTGAAGATGTTTATGAGGCTGTTGTCTATGTGGCTTTGCAACGCTGTGTTGGTGACGGAGGTTCGTAGCGAGCCAATGGCCTTGTTTAACAGCCACAGGCCAGACTGTACCTCCTGAGCTTGCTCCAGTGCCTACAAAAACACACAGAGAGAGACATAGTTGCCCAGTTGACCAGAGCCATGTGATTTAGGTTGAAAACTCAATGGCCAAACTCTCTCTATGTGGCTCTGCATTGAGTTAACAGGATATATTGCTGTTCTGATAATGGTAGAGCACATTCTTAGGTAGACTGGTTCTTCTTCTTGGAGAGAGAGGCAGACTGTTGTTACTTACATTTTTCCTCTCCCAGATGCTGAAGTCTACTTTGGTTTGGGGAACAGTGACGGGCTCTGGAAGACCACATCCTTCTTTACAAGTCAGCTGAGGGAGGGAGCAGGGGACGGATGGAGAAAATAAACGAGGCAAGGAAAAATGGATAGAGAATGAGAGATGTGTGAGATGAAATGTAACTAACACCATGACTATCACTGCAAATAGCACCAGTTCACGGCCAGGGCCCGTATTCATAAAGGGTGAATATGAATGCTGATCAAGGATCAGTTTTCCTCTTAAAACTCGCACAAATCGCACCGGATTTGGATCTCGCGTTCGCCTGCCTAGTGTCCGCGCTGTATTTCAGGGACCACCTGCCTAGTGTCCGCGCTGTATTTCAGGGACCACCTGCCTAGTGTCCGCCACCTGCTGTGTTTCAGGGACCACCTGCCTAGTGTCCGCGCTGTGTTTCAGGGACCACCTGCCTAGTGTCCGCGCTGTGTTTCAGGGACCACCTGCCTAGTGTCCGCGCTGTGTTTCAGGGACCACCTGCCTAGTGTCCGCGCTGTGTTTCAGGGACCACCTGCCTAGTGTCCGCGCTGTGTTTCACGGACCACCTGCCTAGTGTCTGCGCTGTGTTTCAGGGACCACCTGCCTAGTGTCCGCGCTGTGTTTCAGGGACCACCTGCCTAGTGTCCGCGCTGTGTGTCAGGGACCACCTGCCTAGTGTCCGCGCTGTGTTTCAGGGACCACCTGCCTAGTGTCCGCGCTGTGTTTCAGGGACCACCTGCCTAGTGTCCGCGCCTTGTTTCAGGGACCACCTGCCTAGTGTCCGCGCTGTGTTTCAGGGACCACCTGCCTAGTGTCCGCGCTGTGTTTCACGGACCACCTGCCTAGTGTCCGCGCTGTGTTTCAGGGACCACCTGCCTAGTGTCCGCGCTGTGTTTCAGGGACCACCTGCCTAGTGTCCGCGCTGTGTTTCAGGGACCACCTGCCTAGTGTCCGCGCTGTGTTTCACGGACCACCTGCCTAGTGTCCGCGCTGTGTTTCAGGGACCACCTGCCTAGTGTCCGCGCTGTGTTTCAGGGACCACCTGCCTAGTGTCCGCGCTGTGTTTCAGGGACCACCTGCCTAGTGTCCGCGCTGTGTTTCACGGACCACCTGCCTAGTGTCCGCGCTGTGTTTCACGGACCACCTGCCTAGTGTCCGCGCTGTGTTTCAGGGACCACCTGCCTAGTGTCCGCGCTGTGTTTCAGGGACCACCTGCCTAGTGTCCGCGCTGTGTTTCAGGGACCACCTGCCTAGTGTCCGCGCTGTGTTTCAGGGACCACCTGCCTAGTGTCCGCGCTGTGTTTCAGGGACCACCTGCCTAGTGTCCGCGCTGTGTTTCACGGACCACCTGCCTAGTGTCCGCGCTGTGTTTCAGGGACCACCTGCCTAGTGTCCGCGCTGTGTTTCAGGGACCACCTGCCTAGTGTCCGCGCTGTGTTTCACGGACCACCTGCCTAGTGTCCGCGCTGTGTTTCAGGGACCACCTGCCTAGTGTCCGCGCTGTGTTTCACGGACCACCTGCCTAGTGTCCGCGCTGTGTTTCAGGGACCACCTGCCTAGTGTCCGCGCTGTGTTTCAGGGACCACCTGCCTAGTGTCCGCGCTGTGTTTCACGGACCACCTGCCTAGTGTCCGCGCTGTGTTTCAGGGACCACCTGCCTAGTGTCCGCGCTGTGTTTCACGGACCACCTGCCTAGTGTCCGCGCTGTGTTTCACGGACCACCTGCCTAGTGTCCGCGCTGTGTTTCACGGACCACCTGCCTAGTGTCCGCGCTGTGTTTCAGGGACCACCTGCCTAGTGTCCGCGCTGTGTTTCACGGACCACCTGCCTAGTGTCCGCGCTGTGTTTCAGGGACCACCTGCCTAGTGTCCGCGCTGTGTTTCACGGACCACCTGCCTAATGTCCGCGCTGTGTTTCAGGGACCACCTGCCTAGTGTCCGCGCTGTGTTTCAGGGACCACCTGCCTAGTGTCCGCGCTGTGTTTCAGGGACCACCTGCCTAGTGTCTGCGCTGTGTTTCAGGGACCACCTGCCTAGTGTCCGCGCTGTGTTTCAGGGACCACCTGCCTGTTTCAGGGACCACCTGCCTAGTGTCCGTGCTGTGTTTCAGGGACCACCTGCCTAGTGTCCGCGCTGTGTTTCACGGACCACCTGCCTAGTGTCCGCGCTGTGTTTCAGGGACCACCTGCCGTAGAGGTCCGACTGACGTTATTTTACATGCGACTCTACATGTAAAATCGGTGCACACTCAGTTCACAGATGATATTCAGAGTACTCTCGGCCAGCAAAAGCTATCGGTGTGTCTGAGCCATAAGATTATAAAGAATTGAAAAGGGGGAGGGGGCCGTGATCTCAGATAAGCACTCCTATTTTTAGACGATTTATTAATAAGGGCTCAGACCAGACATGGATCTGGTGCGTCTCTCACCATGGCTGCTTGGGCATCTCTGGCCTCTTCAATGAAGTGTTTTAGGACCCGCAGGTCACAGATCGGCCGCAGGGGGGATGGTAGGCCTGGTCTGGTCCACTCCAACAGCATCAGCAGCAATGTAAAGAGTCCTACACACACACACACACAGAGGGGCTTCAGCAAACATACTGTCAACACTCCATACCATTATCAGCCATAACCGATTAAACAATCTGTATCTTAACCCTTAAGCAATATGGAAAACATGTTATCAAAGGGGTAGGGGTGGATTTGAGCAAGGATGACTAATTACATATAGACTACATATGTCTGTATTTGGGTGAGTCAAATGCAATCATGCTCTGGCACTGGTGTTGACCACAAGGGGGACTCTGGATATTATTTAACCTGTATTTTAGCAGGGAGTCATATTGCATGTTGCATCGCTACACAAGGAGCTCCAACACTACTAATACTGATGCAAAGAATGTCTTTCTTCATATATATATATATATATATATATATATATATATATGCCAATGAATGAATAGCTGTGTTCAGGCTTTTAAACTGTCATTAAATACATGCTATTGGCTTGGAGCTATGTATGCTAGCCTATGTAGGTGTCACCCTCTCTCCACCCAGACCTCTCTGGTTCTATTAGTCTCTCCCAATTCGGTTTACATCCATCTGTCCCAAGTTGAATCCCTTTTCCCTGCCTCCCATCCTCTGTAGCATCGCCCCATCCATCTCCTTGCCCCATGTTTTGAGCCCATCCCCTGGTCCTTTGCAAACCCCCTGTGAACCTAGGAGCAACATACTAACCACTCAGTCACAAATCAAATCAAATTTTATTTGTCACATACACATGGTTAGCAGATGTTAATGCGAGTGTAGCGAAATGCTTGTGCTTCTAATTCCCACAATGCAGTAATAACCAACAAGTAATCTAACTAACAATTCTAAAACTACTGTCTTATACACAGTGTATGGGGATAAAGAATATGTACATAAGGATATATGAATGAGTGATGGTACAGAGCAGCATAGGCAAGATACAGTAGATGGTATCGAGTACAGTATATACATATGAGATGAGTATGTAAACAAAGTGGCATAGTTAAAGTGGCTAGTGATACATGTATTACATAAAATTGCAGTCAATGATATAGAGTACAGTATATACGTATGCATATGAGATGAATAATGTAGGGTAAGTAACATTATATGAGGTAGCATTGTTTAAAGTGGCTAGTGATATATTTACATCATTTCCCATCAATTCCCATTATTAAAGTGACAGGAGCTACCCCTAAGTCAAACCCATACTCTGACGTCTGAACTGCTCTTTCTGGCTCTGACCGTGCTGCTGTAGCACGGGCTGTGCCGGGCTGTGCCTCTGTGCCTCTCAGCACACTACTGTAACTATGTTCTCCACTGCTTGCCTCTTCACTCAAGACAAAACTAGTGTTGTTCTATTCAGGCCAAGATGATTTCATTTACACTGTAGAAGAACAACTGTTTGAATTGGGTGTTACTTTGGTATTCTTGACCTGCAAGCTAACGCAATGGATCAAGGTTACTTGTGATCCGTCATCCAGGACATGAGATCAGACACGGTCCTGGACACACAGAGTGTCTCGTATTCCAGCACAATGCTACTGTACACAGCACATAACAGTGCTTTTGTGGAAATCTGCCATCTATGTATTCCTGAGCTTCACGTATATTGGCTCATGTGTGTTCTTATAGTGTATGCGTTTTGTGGTATTTCTAGTGACAGCCTGGTAAAAATGGGCTCAACAGTGATGTATGCATTATGGATATCGTTTACCGTTTAAGAACCAAATGGAAGCAAGCAGAGCAAAATGAGAGTTTGTGTTGGGCAAATCAGGTAAGTCCCTCCCCGTTACGTTCTGTTTGCTTACGTTTAATAAATGTTTAGCAACGGAATCGTGGGAATGAATACACCCCCGGCCTTTCCACATGTTCAGTCTTGCATGCACCTGTCCTAGTGCAAACTGTCCATTATAATTGTGTTACACATGACAGTTCAATGGAGTTGTTCAGGTCATATAACTGCCTTCATTTTGCTGGACCCCAGGAAGAGTAGCTGCTGCCAAAGCAACAGCTAATGGGGATCCATAATAAATACAAATATGGACATCATGTGAATGAGCTCTTTCACTGCAGCCTGACTGTATGACGCAGTAAAATGCTACAGATTACAGACAGCTCTCCAAGGCTGCCTCGTGTCAGGCTGAGCACTGGTAGCCTCCGCAGCCGTTTCCCCAAAACGATTCTGCAAGGATGAGTCAAATGTTTGCCAATTATTTGGGTTTAGCCTTTAGTGGTCTAAACATAGAAAGTTGGCTTATCAGCCAAGATTTTTTTAAAACTCAGATAACAAAAGATGTTCTTAGCCCATTGATGTTTTTAAAAACAATGTTGGCTGTGGGGAGGACAAAGAGGACTCAGAGAGATCCCTTTTAAGGGTCAAAAAGGAAATGCCCCCTCTAACCCTAACCCTCTCTCAGGGTCTTCACCCTGTGTACATAAAACCCCTTTATGTTGTCTGTCTGTGTTGTCCCCTGTGTCATACTTAGGGAGGATATGTCACTGGGAACTTTCTACATTTACCAGTAAAATTGGGCCAGACACTTGTTCACAATGTTGACATCAGCAAGCCGCTCACCCACATGACACCATACACGTGTTCGGCAGGTGTGAGGCTGGTTGGACGTACTGCCAAATTCTCTAAAACTATGTTGGAGGCGGCTTGTGGTAGATAAATTAACATTAAATTATCTGGCAATAGCTCTGGTGGATATTCCTGCAGTCAGCAAGCCAATTGTGTGCTCCCTCAAAACTTTGTGTTGTGTGACAAAAACACACAGTTTAGAGTGGCCTTTTATTGTCCCCAGCACAAGGTGCACCTGTGTAATGATCATGCTGTTTAATCAGCTTCGTGATATGTCACACCTGTCAGGTGAATGGATTATCTTGGCAAAGGAGAAATGCTCACCAACAGGGATGTAAACAATGTGCACAACATTTTAGAGAAATATACTTTTTGTGCGTTGTGTGGAATATTTTATTTCAGCTCATTAAACATGGGTCCAACACTATACAAGTTGCATATATATTATTGTTCAGTGTATGTTGAATAATTTTATAAGATGATTTTCAAACAACTTGAATGACAAAGCTATAAAACATTATCCCATCAACTTAGTGAATACCGTTGGTGTTTAATATGAGGGTTTTAGCGTATTGTTTTTTTTTACATGTTTTTATATGTTTTATGAATAACCACATCGTCCATCTATTAGAAACTTATGGAAAACATGGTCTGATATAAAAAATGAATGCTATATATGTTTTTTTTAAGTAAATCAAGTATAAACTACTGAAGTTACAATAGATTGCCATAGATTTTCTGTTAATTACCAAAACTACTGAAGGTTCTGATAACTTTGGTAAACTACCGGTAGCTTTGCAACCCTAGTCATAACTAAGTCAGCTATAATCACGGGCTGTGGTGGGGCGGCAGGGTAGCCTAGTGGTTAGAGCGTTGGACTAGTAACCAGAAGATTGCAAGTTCAAACCCCCAAGCTGACAAGGTACAAATCTGTCGTTCTGCCCCTGAACAGGCAGTTAACCCACTGTTCCTAGGCCGTCATTGAAAATAAGAATTTGTTCTTAACTGACTTGCCTAGTTAAATAAAGGTAAAAAAATAAATATGGTCGCATGCTTTTAAAGTAATGCTGATTGTCTGGAACCCCACGCTTTATACTGGAACCCCACGCTGGCCTTTGGAGACTAAGAAATTATGCCAGCTGCAGCAGTGTGTGTGTGTTTGAGTGTGTATGTTTGAGCGTGGGACACAAGGGACACAATGTAATGACAAGACAAACAAAAGTATGGATTACACTCATATAACCTTACACCCCATTCCACTCTGAGAGGTTGTAGGTGGTTTGGAAAGAGCAGCATAGCCAACCTCATAACTGACCTCCTCTAGGGTTGAATGTCTGAATTCCACACTTTTCAATCACAATGTTTAACAAGTTGATTAGTGTGACCCTCCGACCTTTGCCATGGCCTACGTGTGAGACTGATTGCGTGTCCTCCCTATGCACTCACTCACTCCCAGACTCCCTCACTGACTGACTCTGCAATGCTGACCCATAGACTACTCTGCCTGCCTGCCAGTCACGTGCTGAGCACAGGGACTCTGGAGTCCAGGAAGCAGGCCAAAGTGAAAGGTAACAGAACTAATGCCAGTAGCATCAAATGCCAAGATTTGACTTCTATTTTTTTGCCATTCTAGGGTCTAGTTCTGCGCTGTGCACTGATGGGAAACCT
Organism: Oncorhynchus gorbuscha; assembly: GCF_021184085.1. Taxonomy (NCBI): domain Eukaryota; kingdom Metazoa; phylum Chordata; class Actinopteri; order Salmoniformes; family Salmonidae; genus Oncorhynchus; species Oncorhynchus gorbuscha. Next base: position 19,430,434 of record NC_060193.1, read on the forward strand.
TGGCAATCACCAAACACAGATTGGCAGATGAATCTCTCATAGGTCACCTAGCTGTCAGTGATGCTCTCTTTTGAGACGATTTCATTCCTACTCTTGACGTTTAATAAATCAAATTACTTCTACATGACATTGGTTCATTCTCAAGGTGATCTCAACACTTCAATCCAATTGGGAAGAGTGACAGGTAAATGATGTATAACAACCTACTACACTGCCAGCCTGACTCTTAGACTGAAAGTGCAAAGTTGTGAGTAATCAGCAAGCAGGTCACACTGATATGACATCATTTCCTGTGAGGGATCCCAATGCAATGCAAAGTCAAAGGGTGGAATCTTGAACTTCCTCTCTGGAAATCCTTTTTCTGTTCAATCATCCTTTGAAAAATGTAAAGTCATCCCATTCTAACATTAATCAGCATTAACTAGAAGCATGTCACTTCCTTGCTGCCTCAACATTGCAGTCATGCTACAGTTAACTAACAGGAAACACATCCATGGCCTTACTCATGATAAGTAAGCCGGAACGGCCCATAGGGTAAGGAGCCCCTCTCCTGTTTCTGTCTGTAGCTTGAGGCAGCTGGATGTACAAGTATACCCCCTGGACAGGATACTGAGCCGTCTATCGCAGGGCAGGGCTTTACCCCCAATCCATCAGTTCAACCATCTAATCTCAGAGATGACACTAACCACAAGGCCACTGAGTTGGTACTCATGGAAAGGTCATGGGTAAAAACGTACTGTACATATGTCAACCATGAGTAACTTCTGGTTAAATCAATCGATCAATCAATAAAATGTATTTTTAAAAACTACACAAAATCCCCAAACCATTTGAGCTGGAACGGCGGAGATATTGCGCGTCTATGCGTCGTCTCACTAGACTATTGATATAGGGGACTTTACGCACGTAGTTGACCCATTCACTGCCAAAACCTGGATGTGAAAATAAACTACTTTTACTGTATTAAAGTTCCTTTATGAAAGCATCATTTGAAAGCCAAAATCAAAACGTGGTTGAAACGCTGATATTTACATTTAGCAGACGCTCGTATTCAGAGTGACTATGGTTACGTTCCTTGCCCGAGGGCACATCGAGGCTTCACATTATTTGGGCTGTATAATATGTATAGCCTCCTTATTAGTCGTACCAGAATATGTGACTATAGCAGCCTATTTCGTTTATAGCATACCAAGTCATTAGAAAACGGTCTTACCTCGACTTGAATTGTGGAACATTCGCAAAGCAATGATGTGTCGTTTAAACACATTGCGCGAAATAATAAGATCTGTTCACCCACTCCTCAACATGCAAAAGCCATCGGTCCATTAAAAATGCCCAACCATGCCCAGTGTACTGGTCCTCATTCTCCAGGTGCTGAATGTGAGCAGCTTAGTGCTGTAGCTGCGTCTACCAGTCAGAGCCAAATACAGGCTACAGTAGCCTCCTCGCCGGAGCAACGATCTATCAGGCTTTTCGTCACTGCTTTGGCAAGTCACTAAAACGTGTATTTACCTCCCCTCAGCAAAGCGATAAGGCCATACAGCCGATTGGGATGAGCGCACGCTCTTCAGGCCTACGCATCAACACAGACAAGAGCTATATAACGTCAACTCAGGTAGTCCTTTGCCAAACCATGAAAATATTCAACTTCAGAAGAATAAAACTAAAGCATTACTAGTTACTCACTGGGTGGCCACTCCATATCGGAATCTGCATAGTCCCTCACAGGATCCTCGCCGTTTCGCACATTGGCCCGTCTATTGCCCACTAATTGCAACCAGAAGCTCTTTTATGGATTTCCCTGGGCTATCCGGTAGGTGTTTCTACAACTGAGATTTTTTTTTTAAATTGATGACAATGAAAATAAAGTTACATTGTCCTGTGATGACTATCTGAACGACTTCCTTTGTTTTGGGACATTTATTGTATTATATTGTCATCCAAATAATATCCATGTTTTCAAACAATAGTCCCCAAATGTAAATAATGTTATGCAAGTGTGCCAGAAGTGCCGGTGCGCCATGGTGCGCTGACAGCCTAGAACATTACCAAATGAAATAGCCTTGTCCTAGATTGTTACTTTAATAATGCCGCTATTTGCCTGTTGATTGCATTCCTCCGAGGCCTTTAGCGTCAACATCTTAGAGCTTTGTTGAGACGCAAACACCCCACACCCAGTTTTGTTGGCGCAAGTCGCTAGCGTTTGTCTCCCCGACTTGTAGCTTGCTGTCTAGGAGACACAGCCACGCGTGGCGGGGGTGGGGAGGCTTGGAGCCCTCCGAGGTTCCTGTCCAAATACACTATATATACAAAAGTATGTGGACACCCCTACAAATGAGTGGATTCGGCTATTTCAGCCACACCGTTGCTGACAGGTGTATAAAATCATGCACACAGCCGTGCAATCTCCATAAACATACATAGTCAGTAAAATTACTTTTAACGTGGAACCTTCATAGGATGCCACATTCCCAACAAGTCAGTTGTTCACATTTCTGCCCTGCTAGAGCTGCCCCAGTCAACTGTAAGTGCTGTTGTTGTGAAGTGGAAGTGTCTAAGAGAAACAATGGCTCAGCACCCAAGTGGTAGGCCACACAAGCTCACAGAATAGGACCGGCGAGTGCTGAAGTGCATAAAAATCATCTGTCCTCGGCTGCAAAATTCACTACGAGTTCCAAACTGCTCCTGGAAGTAAAGTCAGCACAATAACTGTTCGTCAGGAGCGTCATGAAATGGGTTTCCATGGCCGAGCAGCCTCACACAAGCCTAAGATCACCATGTGCAATGCCAAGGGTCGGCGAGAGTGGTTTAAAGCTCCCCACCATTGGACTCTGGAGCAGAGGAAACGCGTTCGCTGGAGTGATGAATCACTATTCACCATCTGGCAACCCGACACATGAATCTGGGTTTGGCGGATGCCAAGAGAACACTAACTGCCCAAATGCACAGTGCCAACTGTAAAGTTTGGTTGAGGAGGAATAATGGTCTGGGGCAGTTTTTCATGGTTCCGGATAGGCCCCTTAGTTCCAGTGAAGGGAAATCTTAACACTACAGCATACATTGTAGACGATTCTGTGCTTCCAACTTTGTAGCAACAGATTGGGGAAGGCCCTTTCTAGTTTCAGCATGACAATGCCCCTGTGCACAAAGTGAGGTCCATACAGTAATGGTTTGTCGAGATCAGTGTGGAAGAACTTGACTGGCCTGCACAGAGCACTGACCTCAACCCCACCGAACACCTTTGGGATGAAATAGAACGCCTGACCTCATTAATGTTATTGTGGCTGAATGGAAGCAAGCCCCCACAGCAATGTTCCAACATCAAAAGAAGAGAGGCTGTTATAGCAGCAGAGGGGAGATCAACTCCATATTAATGCTCATAATTTTGGAATGAGATGTTCGGCGAGCAAGTGTCCACATACTTTTGGCCATGTAGTGTATGTTGGTCACTGTCCTGCACGTTCACAGAAACAGGTGACATATTAGCAGGGGGACCAATGTCAATTTCTTTGCTCTCAGATGTAGGAGTTGATGATCCCCTTCTCATTCAACATCAAGATGTTAGATATTGGGGGGTGGGTGGGGGTTAAAAAAAAAACATATTCATGACCAAACAAGGAGACCTAATTTGGTAGTGTGCACTGTAAAACACTATTTATTATTCTCTCACGTGATGTAAGACCTGAGGTCCTGTGTTGGCTCCCCTAGATAAATGCCTAGGCTTTAGCTCAATGGGCTAACATATTTTTCATTTGGATATAGACTAAGACCCTGATTTGATATACAGCCAATCACAGAAGGAGGTCCAAATAGTTTCCTTCTGGTTTGGACTTGGGTTATTGAATAAAGCCTTGTACATTTTATAAGACCTATATATGGTTTCATTAAGAAACCTTAATGACATGGTTGTTGCTCAGAACGCCGCCAAATCGTTTGACATGTAGTACGTATAGTATTTGATGTATAGTACGTATAGTATTTGATGCATGTTTGCAGATGGCATTCTTAGAAACGTTTCCTGCTGGTATTGTTCCCTTGTGTTCGTTACAATGAAACAAGTACTCCGCCCTAGTAGTTCTGTTCACTCTGAAGGTAGTTTTTGTAGCATGGCTTAATTACTCCTCTTCATTCCTAGAATAATAGAAGGCCTTTTAAAGAGTTCCCCTTTTAGTGGACAATGAGGTCCTTTTACGTCACAGAGGAAGTAGTGGTATGTTCGAATGTGCCCTATCAGGTGTCACTGACGCTTAGCGGATCACACTGCCTTACTTAAAGAAATACAGGGAAACCCTGTAGACATACCTGTTCACGTACATTCTATACTGTACAAACGTACTGTAAATGCACCCGCATACATGCACGTACACAAACAGCGACTATGCTCGGGCACCACGGGCCAGCTGGTCTACAAGAATACGCCCAGTGTTCTGTGAAACGTCTTCTGGGTAAATTAGTCAAACTACACAAGTCATTCAAGGGTAAATCCCTTTGAAATCAATCACTTTTTGATAGCACCCCTTTTGATCTGAACTAACCTTCCATTCATATTTGCCCGTTGTAGAAGGGTTCAGAAAGTGACTTTTTGGAACTGAATGCCAAAACATTAAAGTGATAAAGGTGCTCAAAGTTGAGCTGTTTTGCTTATCCCACCATACCATGAGACATCCATGTCTTCATCACTAGAAAAGCTAAACGGTTGACATTGACATCATTTCAAAGCTAACAGACAGGGTTGTCAAACTATTAGATTTTTATTTATTTTTTAAAATAAAAACTGTTGTCATTTTTTTTTACCATTAACCATTATCAGGTTAACCATTACCAAAGAGGTTAACAATTATCTAAAAAAGATAATTGGAGATCTACACATCAGAGAATGTTGACATGAATGGGAATATCTGCTCTTTTAAATTATACTATCAAGCCTCAATATGAAACCTGTTGAAATCATAGAAATATAAATAATAGAATACACATTTAAGTTGACATTCGGCGTTAGGTGGACTGGTGGCGATCTTTGTGGTATTAATTAGAAGTTAACATTTTAATTACATTTCAATGGTGTACCAGCTCAATTGCAGTGGTATGAAGGGATAGGCCCATTCTATTAATTATTTTTCTATATAATACCCTGTAGTCAAGAGCTTGTTGTGTCAGAAACCTTAGAAGATGTGAAGTATGGTCTAAGCTGCATCTGCGAATATGAAAAGAATCTGACTTTACACTTTTTTACATATATGACATTAAATGTTAATTTAAAAACTTTCCCCCAAGATATTATAAAATAGTTTGACAACTCTGTTTGTTAATGATAAACTCAACCATTCATCCTTTCCAGTGACAAAGACATGGATGTCTAATGGTATGGTCAACTTTGAGGGTCAACTTCGAGCACCTTTATCTCCTGAATATCTTGGCATTCAGGTCCAATCAAATAGATTGAATCAAAGAGATTTACCCTTAAAGCTGAAATTTGTAACTTTTTGGGGCGACCTGACCAAATTCACATAGAAATTTGAGTTATACATCTGCCATTCTCATTAAACGCAAGTTTAAGAAGCAGTAGATCTGTTCTATGTGCACTATTTCTATGCTTCCCAAACTTAAATATGCACTATGCAGACATCAATCCACCATTTCCTGGTTGCTAAAATTCTAATAGTTCGCATAATTTCAGTTTATGTCACAACTTGTAGACTTGTTTACGTCCTGCTGTGCGTTTGGTTGCTAACCTTATTTTTCTACCTGCCAACTTTACGGTTTTCACTTTCTAATTACCGTTTATATTTTTTTGTTTTACCCTCACTCAAATTTGTACATTCAACTTTTTCACTCCGGACGCTTTATCTAGATGTGGTATGTCAGGACCTCCACCACCCGACGCTAAGTAGTAACATTAACATGATGCCTTCTAATTGCAGTCGCTGTACTCATAATATACAGGAGAACGATCGCCTTACAGCGAGGATAGCTGTGCTGCTAGCCTCAGAAGCAATCGTTAGGCAAGGGTCATTTAAGTGTAGGAAAGGATGAAATGGAGTCTGTGCCACCAGTAAGTACAGATAGTAGTATAAATCCCCTCGCACGGTCCCCGCAGCCGGACAACTTTCTCATGGCTCCTGGAAGGAAATGCTGAAGGAATGCTTAAACGGTGTCGCTCATAAGCTGATAGAAACATTCAACCGGTTCTCCCCATTAAGCAGCGAGTCGGAGTCAGAAGCTGAGCCTTCTCTGGTCTCTACTCCTCCCGTTACGGGGTCTGAGACGCCGAAGCCTCCCACCATTAGCTCTGACAAATTGAAAACCCTAGTCATTGGCGACTCCATTACCCGCAGTATTAGACTTAAAACGAATCATCCAGCGATCATAGACTGTTTACCAGGTGGCATGGCTACCGACGTTAAGGCTAATCTGAAGATGGTGCTGGCTAAAGCTAAAACTGGTGAGTGTAGAGAGTATAGGGATAATGTTATCCACGTCGGCACCAACGATGTTAGGATGAAACAGTCAGAGGTCACCAAGAACAACATAGCTTCAGCGTGTAAATCAGCTAGAAAGATGTTGGCATCGAGTAATTGCCTCTGGCCCCCTCCCAGTTAGGGGGAGTGATGAGCTCTACAGCAGTCTCACAACTCAATCACTGGTTGAAAACTGTTTTCTGCCCCTCCCAAAAGATAGAATTTGTAGGTAATTGGCCCTCTTTCTGGGACTCACCCACAAACAGGACCAAGCCTGACCTGCTGAGGAGTGACGGACTCCATCCTAGCTGGAGGGGTGCTCTCATCTTATCTACGTACATAGACAGGGCTCTAACTCCCCTAGCCCCACAATGAGATAGGGTGCAGGCCAGACAGCAGGCTGTTAGCCAGCCTGACAGCTTAGTGGAGTCTGCCACTAGCACAGTCAGTGTAGTCAGCTCAGCTATCCCCATTGAGACCGTGTCTGTGCCTCGACCTAGGTTGGGCAAAACTAAACATGGCGGTGTTCGCCTTAGCAATCTCACTGGAATAAATACCTCCTCCATTCCTGCCATTATTGAAAGAGATTGTGATACCTCACATCTCAAAATAGGGTTACCTAATGTTAGATCCCTCACTTCCAAGGCATTTATAGTCAATGAACTAATCACTGATCATAATCTTGATGTGACTGGCCAGACTGAAACATGGCTTAAGCCTGATAATAATAATAAATGCCATTTAGCAGACGCTTTTATCCAAAGGGACTTACAGTCATGTGTGCATACATTCTAAGTATGGGTGGTCCTGGGAATCGAACCCACGACCCTGGCGTTACAAGTGCCATGCTCTACCAACTGAGCTACAGAAGGACCACTGATGAAGTTACTGTGTTACACTAGTGACCATATCCCCCGTGCATCCCGCAAAGGCGGAGGTGTTGCTAACATTTATGATAGCAAATTTCAATTTACAAAAACATTTTTTTTTCATCTTTTGAGCTTCTAGTCATGAAATCTATGCAGCCTACTCAATCACTTTTTATAGCTACTGTTTACAGGCCTCATGGGCCATATACAGCGTTCCTCACTGAGTTCCCTGAATTCCTATCGGACCTTGTATTAATGGCAGATTTTATTCTACTTTTTGGTGACTAAAATCCACATGGAAAAGTCTGTGTTTCAGACCTAAGGAAGTGCACAACTTTTAAACTCGGACAAAACAGAGATGCTTGTTCTAGGTCCCAAGAAACAAAGATAACTTCTGTTGAATCTGACAATTAATCTTGATGGTTGTAATGTCGTCTCAAATAAAACTGTGAAGGACCTCGGCGTTACTCTGGACCCTGATCTCTCTTTTAACAAACATATCAAGACTGTTCCAAGGACAGCTTTTTTCAATCTACATAACATTGCAAAAATCAGAAACTTTTAGTCCAAAAATTATGCAGAAAAATTTGTCCATGCCTTTTCTACTTCTAGGTTAGACTACTGCAATGCTCTACTTTCCGGCTACCCGGATAAAGCACTAAATAAACTTCAGTTAGTGCTAAACACGGCTGCTAGAATCTTGACTAGAACCATTTTTTTGTATCATATTTCTCCAGTGCGAGCCTCTCTACACTGGCTTCCTGTTAAGGCAAGGGCTGATTTCAAGGTTTAACTGCTAACCTACAAAGCACTACATGGCCTTGCTCCTACCTATCTTTCCGATTTGGTCCTGCTGTACATACCTACATGTACGCTACGGTCACAAGACTCAAGCCTCCTTACTCTCTGTAGAATTTCTAAGCAAACAGCTGGAGGCAGGGCTTTCTCCTATAGCTCAATTTTTATGGAATGGTCTGCCTACCCATGTGAGAGAGGCAGACTCGGCCTCAACCAGACTCGGTCTCAATCTTTATTGAAAACGCATCACTTCAGCAGGTCCTATGATTGAGTGTAGTCTGGCCCAGAAGTGTGAAGGTGAACTGAAAGGCACTGGAGCAACTAACCGCCCTTGCTGTCTCTGCCTGGCTCGTTCCCCTCTCTCCACTGGGATTCTCTGCCTCTAACCCTATTAGTGGGGATGAGTCACTGGCTTACTGGTGCTCTTCCATGCCGTCCCTAGGAGGGATGCATCACTTGAGTGGGTTGGGTCAATGACCTGATCTTCCTGTCCGGGTGTTCTCCCCCTAGGGTTGTGCCGTGGCGGAGATCTTTGTGGGCTATACTATGCTTTGGTAAAGTGGGTGGGTTTTTTTCCTGCCTGTTTGGCCCTGTCCGGGGATATCGTCGGATGGGGCCACAGAGTCTCCTGACCCCTCCTGTCTCAGCCTCCAGTATTTATGCTGCAGTAGTTTATGTGTCGGGGGGCTAGGGTCAGTCTGTTATATCTGGAGTATTTCTCCTGTCTTATCTGGTGTCCTGTGGGAATTTAAGTATGCTCTCTCTAATTCTCTCTCTCTTTCTCTCTTTCTTTCTCTCTCTTGGAGGACCTGAGCCCTAGGAACATGCCTCAGGACTACCTGGCCTGATGACTCCTTGCTGTCCCCAGTCCACCTGACCGTGCTGCTGCTCCAGTTTCAAATGTTCTTCCTGTGGCTATAGAACCCTGACCTGTTCACCGGATGTACTACCTGTCCCAGCCTGCTGTTTCCAACTCTCTAGAGACAGCAGGAGTGGTAGAGATACTCTGAATGATCGGCTATGAAACGCCAACTGACATTTACTCCTGAGGTGCTGACCTGTTGCATCCTCGACAACTACTGTGATGATTATTATTTGACCCCGCTGGTCATCTATGAACATTTGAACATCTTGGCCATGTTCTGTTATAATCTCCACTCGGCACAGACAGGACTGGCCACCCCTCATAGCCTGGTTCCTCTCTAGGTTTCATCCTAGGTTCTGGCCTTTCTAGGGAGTTTTTCCTAGCCACCGTGCTTCTACACCTGCATTGCTTGCTATTGGGATTTTAGGCTGGGTTTCTGTACAGAACTTTGTGACATCAGCTGATGTAAGAAGGCCTTTATAAAAACATTTGATTGATTTAAGTGACAAAACAAGCAAGTATAGTGTAGCAGCAGTGGTTCCCAAACTTTTTATAGTTCCGTACTCCTTCAAACATTCCACTTCCAGCTGCACTTCCACTTCCCTCTAGCACCAGGGTCAGCGCACTCTCAAATATATATTTTTTGCCATCATTATAGGCCTGCCACTCACACACTATACGATACATGTATTAAACATAATAACACAACACGGGGAAGTGACAAAGAGCTCTTATTGTCACGTGGAGCGGAACAGGCGAACCAAAGTGCAGACTCAGACAAGGAGACTGGGATGAGGTAACCAAGGTATTTATTGAAAAACGGGGAGAATATTGAGTGCAGGTCAGGGGAAGCTCCGGCAGGTTGCTGGAAACCAGGTGCGGAGGCTGAGACTGGAGCGAGAGGTGTGGGGACAGGGTAAGTTGGTTCTGGAGGGGAATCCAAGGGAGCGTAGAGTGGGGAATCGAGGACAGAGTTGCAGGACTGACGACAAGTCGGACTGGAGGCAGGGACCAAGTGGGCAGAGCTGTAGTGGAGAGGAAAACAGCATCAGGTCAAGGAGACACCGGATGAGCACTAGAGGTTGTGGAAGGAGCAGATATGACAGTACCCCCCCTCAACGGGCGCCACCTGGCTTATCTGGGTGTGAGGTATGGAAATCCCATAAGAGGGAGGGGTCCAGCATGTTTCGGCGGGCCACCCTGTTATGCAGGTGAATGAGGACCCAAAGGCGACTTGGCGAAAACAGAGTCTTTAATCCAGTAAAGGAAATATGCAATACTCCTAGACAAATCGGAGCGGTAAATAAAGCATAAAAACCTATTCCACTCGTAATGACGAGAACAGACTGGAGACTCGATCATAAACTGTAGGTTGACACCTGCTCACCACGCAGCATCTGAGGGAAACACGACACGACAGGGCGATACAAAGACACAGCACGGTGAACAATATACAAGGATCCGACAGGACAGAAACGGAAAACAAGGGGAGAAATAGGGACTCTAATCAGGGGAAAAGATAGGGAACAGGTGTGGAAAGATTAAATGATTGATTAGGGGAATAGGAACAGCTGGGAGCAGGAACGGAACGATAGAGAGAAGAGAGAGAGGGAGGGAGAGAGAAAAAAGGGAACGAACCTAAAAAGACCAGCAGGGGGAAAACGAACAGAAGGAAAAGCAAAATGACAAGACAATATAAGACAAAACATGACAGTACCCCCCCACTCACCGAGCGCCTCCTGGCGCACTCGAGGAGGAATCCTGGCGGCAACGGAGGAAATCATCAATCAGTGAACGGTCCAGCACGTCCCGAGACGGAACCCAACTCCTCTCCTCAGGACCGTAACCCTCCCAATCCACTAAGTATTGGTGACCCCGTCCCCGAGAACGCATGTCCATGATCCTACGTACCTTGTAAATAGGTGCGCTCGACAAGGACGGGAGGGGGGAGGGAAGACGAACGGGGTGCGAAGAAAGGGCTTGACACAGGAGACATGGAAGACAGGATGGACGCGACGAAGATGTCGCGGAAGAAGCAGTCGCACAGCGACACAGGATTGACGACCTGGGAGACACGGAACGGACCAATGAACCGCGGAGTCAACTTACGAGAAGCTGTCGTAAGAGGAAGGTTGCGAGTGGAAAGCCACACTCTCTGGCCGCAACAATACCTTGGAATCTTAATCCTACGTTTATTGGCGGCTCTCACAGTCTGTGCCCTGTAACGGCAAAGTGCAGACCTCACCCTCCTCCAGGTGCGCTCACAACGTTGGACAAACGCTTGAGCGGAGGGAACGCTGGACTCGGCAAGCTGGGATGAGAACAGAGGAGGCTGGTAACCCAGACTACTCTGAAACGGAGATAACCCGGTAGCAGACGAAGGAAGCGAGTTGTGAGCGTATTCTGCCCAGGGGAGCTGTTCTGCCCAAGACGCAGGGTTTCTGAAAGAAAGGCTGCGTAGTATGCGACCAATCGTCTGATTTGCCCTCTCTGCTTGACCGTTAGACTGGGGATGAAACCCGGAAGAGAGACTGACGGACGCACCAATCAAACGACAGAACTCCCTCCAAAACTGTGACGTGAATTGCGGGCCTCTGTCTGAAACGGCGTCTAACGGGAGGCCATGAATTCTGAACACATTCTCGATGATGATTTGTGCCGTCTCCTTAGCGGAAGGAAGTTTAGCGAGGGAATGAAATGTGCCGCCTTAGAGAACCTATCGACAACCGTAAGAATCACAGTCTTCCCCGCAGACAAAGGCAGACCGGTAATGAAGTCTAGGGCGATGTGAGACCATGGTCGAGAAGGAATGGGAAGCGGTCTGAGACGACCGGCAGGAGGAGAGTTACCTGACTTAGTCTGCGCGCAGTCCGAACAAGCAGCCACGAAACGGCGCGTGTCACGCTCCTGAGTCGGCCACCAAAAGCGCTGGCGAATAGAAGCAAGAGTGCCTCGAACGCCGGGATGACCAGCTAACTTGGCAGAGTGAGCCCACTGAAGAACAGCCAGACGAGTAGAAACAGGAACGAAAAGAAGGTTACTAGGACAAGCGCGCGGCGACGCAGTGTGCGTGAGTGCTTGCTTAACCTGTCTTTCAATTCCCCAGACTGTCAACCCGACAACACGCCCATAAGGAAGAATCCCCTCGGGATCAGTAGAAGCCACAGAAGAACTAAAAAGACGGGATAAGGCATCAGGCTTGGTGTTCTTGCTACCCGGACGGTAAGAAATCACAAACTCGAAACGAGCGAAAAACAACGCCCAACGAGCTTGACGAGCATTAAGTCGTTTGGCAGAACGGATGTACTCAAGGTTCTTATGGTCTGTCCAAACGACAAAAGGAACGGTCGCCCCCTCCAACCACTGTCGCCATTCGCCTAGGGCTAAGCGGATGGCGAGCAGTTCGCGGTTACCCACATCATAGTTGCGTTCAGATGGCGACAGGCGATGAGAAAAATAAGCGCAAGGATGAACCTTATCGTCAGACTGGAAGCGCTGGGATAGAATGGCTCCCACGCCTACCTCTGAAGCGTCAACCTCGACAATGAATTGTCTAGTGACGTCAGGAGTAACGAGGATAGGAGCGGACGTAAAACGTTCTTTTAGAAGATCAAAAGCTCCCTGGGCGGAACCGGACCACTTAAAACACGTCTTGACAGAAGTAAGAGCTGTGAGAGGGGCAGCAACTTGACCGAAATTAGGAATGAAACGCCGATAGAAATTAGCGAAACCTAGAAAGCGCTGCAACTCGACACGTGACCTTGGAACGTGCCACTCACTGACAGCTTGGACCTTAGCGGAATCCATCTGAATGCCTTCAGCGGAAATAACGGAACCGAGAAAAGTAACGGAGGAGACATGAAAAGAGCACTTCTCAGCCTTCACGTAGAGACAATTCTCTAAAAGGCGCTGGAGAACACGTCGAACGTGCTGAACATGAATCTCGAGTGACGGTGAAAAAATCAGGATATCGTCAAGGTAGACAAAAACAAAGATGTTCAGCATGTCTCTCAGAACATCATTAACTAATGCCTGAAAAACAGCTGGCGCATTGGCGAGACCAAACGGCAGAACCCGGTACTCAAAATGCCCTAACGGAGTGTTAAACGCCGTTTTCCACTCGTCCCCCTCTCTGATGCGCACGAGATGGTAAGCGTTACGAAGGTCCAACTTAGTAAAGCACCTGGCTCCCTGCAGAATCTCGAAGGCTGATGACATAAGGGGAAGCGGATAACGATTCTTAACCGTTATGTCATTCAGCCCTCGATAATCCACGCAGGGGCGCAGAGTACCGTCCTTTTTCTTAACAAAAAAAACCCCGCCCCGGCCGGAGAGGAAGAAGGCACTATGGTACCGGCGTCAAGAGACACAGACAAATAATCCTCGAGAGCCTTACGTTCGGGAGCCGACAGAGAGTATAGTCTACCCCGAGGAGGAGTGGTCCCCGGAAGGAGATCAATACTACAATCATACGACCAGTGAGGAGGAAGGGAGTTGGCTCGGGACCGACTGAAGACCGTGCGCAGATCATGATATTCCTCCGGCACTCCTGTCAAATCGCCAGGTTCCTCCTGAGAAGTGGGGACAGAAGAAACGGGAGGGATGGCAGACATTAAACACTTCACATGACAAGAAACGTTCCAGGATAGGATAGAATTACTAGACCAATTAATAGAAGGATTATGACATACTAGCCAGGGATGACCCAAAACAACAGGTGTAAAAGGTGAACGAAAAATCAAAAAAGAAATAGTCTCACTGTGGTTACCAGATAATGTGAGGGTTAAAGGTAGTGTCTCAAATCTGATACTGGGAAGATGACTACCATCTAAGGCGAACATGGGCGTAGTCTTGTCTAACTGTCTGAAAGGAATGTCATGTTTCCGAGCCCATGCTTCGTCCATGAAACAACCCTCAGCCCCAGAGTCTATCAAGGCACTGCATGTAGCACCCGAACCGGTCCAGCGTAGATGGACCGACATAGTAGTACAGGATCTAGATGGAGAGACCTGAGTAGTAGCGCTCACCAGTAGCCCTCCGCTTACTGATGAGCTCTGGCTTTTACTGGACATGAATTGACAAAATGTCCAGCAAGTCCGCAATAGAGGCACAGGCGGTTGGTGATCCTCCGTTCCCTCTCCTTAGTCGAGATGCGAATACCTCCCAGCTGCATGGGCTCAGTCTCTGAGCCAGAGGAGGGAGATGGTTGCGATGCGGAGCAGGGAAACACCGTTGACGCGAGCTCTCTTCCACGAGCTTGGTGACGAAGATCTACCCGTCGTTCTATGCGGATGGCGAGAGCAATCAAAGAGTCCACACTGGAAGGAACCTCCTGGGAGAGAATCTCATCTTTAACCACTGCGTGAGTCCCTCCAGAAAACGAGCGAGCAGCGCCGGCTCGTTCCAGTCACTAGAAGCAGCAAGAGTGCGAAACTCTATAGAGTAATCCGTTATGGATCGATCACCTTGGCATAGGGAAGCCAGGGCCCTAGAAGCCTCCCTACCAAAAACTGAACGGTCAAAAACCCGAATCATCTCCTCTTTAAAGTTCTGGTAATTGTTAGAACAATCAGCCCTTGCCTCCCAGATAGCTGTGCCCCACTCTCGAGCCCGGCCAGTAAGGAGTGATATGACGTAAGCAACCCGAGCTCTCTCTCTAGAGTATGTGTTGGGTTGGAGAGAGAACACAATATCACACTGGGTGAGAAAGGAGCGGCACTCCGTGGGCTGCCCGGAGTAACAAGGTGGGTTATTAACCCTAGGTTCCGGAGGCTCGGCAGACCAGGAAGTAACAGGTGGCACGAGACGAAGACTCTGGAACTGTCCAGAGAGGTCGGAAACCTGAGCGGCCAGGTTCTCCACGGCATGACGAGCAGCAGACAATTCCTGCTCGTGTCTGCCGAGCATGGCTCCTTGGATCTCGACGGCAGTGTTACGAGCGTCTGTAGTCGCTGGGTCCATTCTTTGGTCGGATCCTTCTGTTATGCAGGTGAATGAGGACCCAAAAGCGACTTGGCGAAAACAGAGTCTTTAATCCAGTAAAGGAAATATGCAATACTCCTAGACAAATCGGAGCGGTAAATAAAGCATAAAAAACAATTCCACTCGTAATGACGAGAACAGACTGGAGACTCGATCATAAACTGTAGGTTGCCTCGGGAAGGCACTTGACCGTAGCAGACTCAGACACCTGCTCACCATGCAGCATCTGAGGGAAACACGACACGACAGGGCGATACAAAGACACAGCACGGTGAACAATATACAAGGATCCGACAGGACAGAAACGGAAAACAAGGGGAGAAATAGGGACTCTAATCAGGGGAAAAGATAGGGAACAGGTGTGGAAAGATTAAATGATTGATTAGGGGAATAGGAACAGCTGGGAGCAGGAACGGAACGATAGAGAGAAGAGAGAGAGGGAGGGAGAGAGAAAAAAGGGAACGAACCTAAAAAGACCAGCAGGGGGAAAACGAACAGAAGGAAAAGCAAAATGACAAGACAATATAAGACAAAACATGACACACCCAGCAGCGCTCCTCAGGCCTGTATCCCTCCCAGTCCACCAGGTACTGCCAGCCACGACACCAACTGCGCACATCCAAAAGCTGCCGGATGGTCATCGATGAGCTGAGGAGTGGAGGAGCTGCTGCAGGAGGAGACGAGACTGGAGCAGACAGGTTTAATCAGGGATGCATGGAAGGTTGGGTGGATCTTAAGAGAGTCTGGGAGTTTCAGGTGCACAGCAGAGGGGTTAATGACACGATCAATTTCAAAGGGACCAATGAATCGGGGTGCATGTTTTCTGGAAGCCACTTTCAAGGGCAAGAGCCGTACCCTTTGGCCTGGAGTTTAGACTGGAGCTGAGGCACGGTGACGGTTAGCTTGAGATTGGGTCCTGACGGAGGCATGGTGGATGAAATCCGAGCAAGGGTGGCATTCCAGAGGGACATCAGAGACTGCAACGTTCTCTGCTTTACGGAGACATGGCTTACTGGGAAAACGCTATCCAGGGCGGTGCAGCCAACGGGTTTCTCCACGCATCGCGCCGACAGAAACAAACATCTCTCTGGTAAGAAGAGTGGAGGGGGCGTATGCCTCATGACTAACGGGACATGGTGTGATGAAGAAAACATACAGGAACTCAAATCCTTCTGTTCACCTGATTTAGAATTCCTCACAATCAAATGTAGACCGCATTATCTTCCAAGAGAATTCTCTTCGATTATAATCACAGCCGTATATATCCCCCCCCAAGCAGACACATCGATGGCTCTGAACGAACTTTATTTAACTCTTTGCAAACTGGAAAACATTTATCCGGAGGCTGCATTCATTGTAGCTGGGGATTTTAACAAAGCCAATCTGAAAACAAGACTCCCTAAATTTTATCAGCATATCGATTGCGCAACCAGGGGTGGTAAAACCTTGGATCATTGTTACTCTAACTTCCGCGACGCATATAAGGCCCTGCCCCGCCCCCTTTCGGAAAAGCTGACCACGACTCCATTTTGCTGATCCCTGCCTACAGACAGAAATTAAAACAAGAGGCTCCCACGCTGAGGTCTGTCCAACGCTGGTCAGAACAAGCTGACTCTACACTCCAAGACTGCTTCCATCACGTGGACTGGGACATGTTTCGTATTGCGTCAGATGGGAATATTGACGAATACGCTGATTCGGTGTGCGAGTTCATTAGAACGTGCGTCGAAGATGTCGTTCCCATAGCAACGATAAAAACATTCCCAAACCAGAAACCGTGGATTGATGGCAGCATTCGCGTGAAACTGAAAGCGCGAACCACTGCTTTTAATCAGGGCAAGGTGTCTGGCAACATGACTGAATACAAACAGTGCAGCTATTCCCTCCGTAAGGCTATCAAACAAGCTAAGCGTCAGTACAGAGACAAAGTGGAATCTCAATTCAATGGCTCAGACACAAGAGGCATGTGGCAGGGTCTACAGTCAATCACGGACTACAAGATGAAATCCAGCCCAGTCACGGACCAGGATGTCTTGCTCCCAGGCAGACTAAATAACTTTTTTGCCCGCTTTGAGGACAATACAGTGCCACTGACACGGCCTGCAACGGAAACATGCAGTCTCTCCTTCACTGCAGCCGAGGTGAGTAAGACATTTAAACATGTTAACCCTCGCAAGGCTGCAGGCCCAGACGGCATCCCCAGCCGCGCCCTCCGAGCATGCGCAGACCAGCTGGCCGGTGTGTTTACGGACATATTCAATCAATCCCTATACCAGTCTGCTGTTCCCACATGCTTCAAGAGGGCCACCATTGTTCCTGTTCCCAAGAAAGCTAAGGTAACTGAGCTAAACGACTACCGCCCCGTAGCACTCACTTCCGTCATCATGAAGTGCTTTGAGAGACTAGTCAAGGACCATATCACCTCCACCCTACCTGACACCCTAGACCCACTCCAATTTGCTTACCGCCCAAATAGGTCCACAGACGATGCAATCTCAACCACACTGCACACTGCCCTAACCCACCTGGACAAGAGGAATACCTATGTGAGAATGCTGTTCATCGACTACAGCTCGGCATTCAACACCATAGTACCCTCCAAGCTCGTCATCAAGCTCGAGACCCTGGGTCTCGACCCCGCCCTGTGCAACTGGGTACTGGACTTCCTGACGGGCCGCCCCAGGTGGTGAGGGTAGGCAACAACATCTCCTCCCCGCTGATCCTCAACACGGGGGCCCCACAAGGGTGCGTTCTGAGCCCTCTCCTGTACTCCCTGTTCACCCACGACTGCGTGGCCACGCACGCCTCCAACTCAATCATCAAGTTTGCGGACGACACAACAGTGGTAGGCTTGATTACCAACAACGACGAGACGGCCTACAGGGAGGAGGTGAGGGCCCTTGGAGTGTGGTGTCAGGAAAATAACCTCACACTCAACGTCAACAAAACTAAGGAGATGATTGTGGACTTCAGGAAACAGCAGAGGGAACACCCCCTATCCACATCGATGGAACAGTAGTGGAGAGGGTAGCTAGTTTTAAGTTCCTCGGCATACACATCACAGACAAACTGAATTGGTCCACTCACACTGACAGCGTCGTGAAGAAGGCGCAGCAGCGCCTATTCAACCTCAGGAGGCTGAAAAATTCGGCTTGTCACCAAAAGCACTCACAAACTTCTACAGATGCACAATCGAGAGCATCCTGGCGGGCTGTATCACCGCCTGGTACGGCAACTGCTCCGCCCTCAACCGTAAGGCTCTCCAGAGGGTAGTGAGGACTGCACAACGCATCACCGGGGGCAAACTACCTGCCCTCCAGGACACCTACACCACCCGTTGTTACAGGAAGGCCATAAAGATCATCAAGGACATCAACCACCCGAACCACTGCCTGTTCACCCCGCTATCATCCAGAAGGCGAGGTCAGTACAGGTGCATCAAAGCTGGGACCGAGAGACTGAAAAACAGCTTCTATCTCAAGGCCATCAGACTGTTAAATAGCCACCACTAACATTGAGTGGCTGCTGCCAACACACTGTCATTGACACTGACCCAACTCCAGCCATTTTAATAATGGGAATTGATGGAAATTATGTAAATATATCACTAGCCACTTTAAACAATGCTACCTTATATAATGTTACTTACCCTACATTATTCATCTCATATGCATATGTATATACTGTACTCTACAACATCGACTGCATCCTTATGTAACACATGTATCACTAGCCACTTTAACTATGCCACTTTGTTTACTTTGTCTACACACTCATCTCATATGTATATACTGTACTCGATACCATCTACTGTATGCTGCTCTGTACCATCACTCATTCATATATCCTTATGTACATGTTCCTTATCCCCTTACACTGTGTATAAGACAGTAGTTTTTTTTGGAATTGTTAGTTAGATTACTTGTTGGTTATCACTGCATTGTCGGAACTAGAAGCACAAGCATTTCGCTACACTCGCATTAACATCTGCTAACCATGTGTATGTGACAAATAAAATTTGATTTGATTTGATTTGATTTTGAGGGCGGCCCTGGCCCTCCTCCAGGTGAGAAGACAACGGCGCAAGTGATCATGGACTGAGGGACTGGGGGCACTTCTACCTCGACCGCTTGGGGAGGGAACATGGGGGGTTGATAGCCCAGAGCACACTCAAAGGGTGACATACCTGACGAGACGTTGATGAGGGTCTTGTGGGCATATTTCACCCAGGGTAGCTGGGCACTCCAGGAGGAAGGGTTAGCTGAAGTCACACAACGTAGGGCAGTCTCCAGCTCCTGGTTGGCTAGTTCGGTCTTACCGTTGGTCTGGGGGTGATATCCAGATGAAAGACTAACATTAATACATCAGTGTCTTAAGAGTGCGATTTTCCAAGGCAGCGCACTCTGAGTTCAGCCTAATCCAGAAATCTGGCAGTAGTTTCTGATTAAATAAAATGTTCCCAGAACCGCTTGTTGCAATTTCGATGAGGCTCTCTTGTTCACATATCGGTAAGTTTAATGGAGACAGGGCATGAAAGGGATAATGAATACAGTTGTTTGTGTCATCCGTTTCGGGAAAGTACCTGCGTAATTGCGTGCCCAACTCTTTCAGGTGCTTCGCTATATAACATTTGACGTTGTCCATAAGCTTGAATTCATTTGCACACAAAAAAATCATACAGTGATGGAAAGACCAGTGTGTTGTCCTTGTTAATGCAGACAGAGAAGAGCTCCAACTTCTTAACCATTGCCTCCATTTTGTATAGTTGCGGAGAGTCCCTGTAATCCTAGATTCAGATCATTCATGCGAGAAAAAACATCACCCAGATAGGCCGGTTGTGTCGGAAACTCGTCATCATACAAGCTGTCAGACAAGTGAAAATGTTGGTCAGTAAAGAAAACTTTAAGCTTGTCTCTCAATTTAATTTTTTTTTGTCAATACTTTGCCACTTGAGAACCAGCGCACCTCTGTTTGTTGTAAAAGTGTTACATGGTCACTGCCCATATCATTGCATAGCGCAGAAAATACATAAGATTTCAGGGACCTTGCTTTAACAAAGTGAACCATTTTCACTGTAGTGTCCAAAACGTCTTCAAGCTGTCAGGCATTCCCTTGGCAGAAAGAGCCTCTCGGTGGATGCTGCAGTGTATCCAAATAGCATCGGGAGCAACTGGTAGCACGTGCGTTAACACTCCACTATGTCTCCCTGTCATGGCTTTTGCGCCACCAGTACAGATAAACACATCTTGATCACCAAAGTCCATTTGATGTCATTAAGCTGTATAGTACTTAAAAATATCCTCTCCTGTTGTCCTGATTTTCAGTGGTTTGCAGTAGAGGATGTCTTCCTTAATTGACCCTCCATAAACGTAACGGACATATACCAGGTGCTGTGCCAGGCCCGCCACGTCCGTTGACTCATCCAGCTGCAACGCATAGAATTCACTGGCTTGTATGTGAAGCAGTAATTGTTTCAAAACATCTCCTGCCATGTTACTGATGTGTTGTGAAACGGTGTTGTTTGATGAAGACATTGTCTGTATAGTTTTTTGGGCCTTTTCCCCCAGCATTGTCCCAGCCATATCCACGGCAGCAGGAATAATTAAGTCCGCCACAATAGTATGGGGCTTGCCTGTCCTAGCCACTCGGTAGCTCACCATATAAGACACTTCTAGCCCCTTCTTATTAATGATATCTGTTACTTTAATACATGTCTTAATACTCGAAAGTCATCTTAATTCTTGCTCAAAAAACTCCTGTAGCTTATTTTTCAAATTGGTATGTTTTGTTTCTAAATATCTGCGCAAGAGTGAAGGTTTCATCGAGTTGTGAGATGGTACTTTTGCACATATAACACACTGTGGCTGAGGAAAGGCACTACTCCCAATATAAGTGAACCCCAAATCAATGTAGTTCTCATCATCTTTGCACCTCTTCGATGGTCCAACGTCCCTGTCTGTTGTTCAGTGATTTCCCGGGTAAGGAGGCAGTAGCTCTTCGGCTGCATCAGATTCACAACTTTCAGTGTCCATGCTAGCTGGGCTAACAACAGATGTAGAATTACTGATGCTAGCATTGGATGTGCTCATGGAAACAGAACAGCTTGTGTCGTTGACAGGTGCAGGTGCAGTACTGCTGGTAGTAGCAGTACTACAGGTAGAGCTGGTATGTGTCTCTATGAATGCAGGCCTTACTTTTTTAAACATGAATCCATTTTTGAGCAAAACGAATTTGCAGCAGCTACATTTGGCTACATAATTTAGTGTACTTACCAGGGAATGTGATTGGATGTTAATTATTTGACTAGGC
Source organism: Oncorhynchus gorbuscha (assembly GCF_021184085.1). NCBI lineage: Eukaryota > Metazoa > Chordata > Actinopteri > Salmoniformes > Salmonidae > Oncorhynchus > Oncorhynchus gorbuscha. Next base: position 19,451,715 of record NC_060193.1, read on the forward strand.
TACCTGTATTTGACATTGTGTTGTTATTTCACTGAACACTAGACGGTTTAATTTTATTTTTGGCGGTGAAACGAGGCTACTCAGGCAAGAAAAAATCCATCAACCAGATGTATAGCCCTGTTGGAAAATCTAAATTGACTGTTTGAAAATGTGAAAAAAAATTAAAATAAAAGTGAATCACAATTTTATTTGGCGTATTGCTCGTATCCATGGGGGTACGCGTACTCCAGTTTGGGAATACCTGGTGTAGAGCATCATTGTACAATCTAAACAGCTTTGAAATATAGTATCTTTTACACAACCAAAAATATTTTATTTTCAGTTATTTGAAGCTGAAAATACAAGAATTATAGAATTAATGCACATAGAAAATATCTAATGCATCTTAAACTTGCTTTCAATGAGAATGACAGATCTATAACTCACATTTCTATGTGCATTTGGTCACATTGTCCAAGAAGTAATATATTGCAGCTTTAAGTTTTGTTTTTGCATCTATTACTTTCAGTTTTGTACACCAGCTTCAAATAGCTGAAAATACAGTCGTTTTGTTTAAGGAAAATATATTTCACAGCGGTTTAGATGGTACAATGATTCTCTACACTGTACTTGCTTGTTTTGTCACAGAAACTGAAGTTAGGCGAACTATTACAATTTTAGCAACCAGGAAATGGCAGAGCAATTTATACACAGTTCAACTTTAAACACGTTTAGAACACATTATCAACTGATAGAATTTTAAGAAAAATCTTAAACTTGCTAAGAAACAAAGGTCAATGGTGAAGTGAAACACGACAGACCAAATTCAAATTCAAACAATAATGGCATTATTTCAGACTTTCTATAAATAGTTGTTAAAAACCATGGAAGATGTGGATTTCTAACCAATTATTGCTGTACAATATTGCATTTCAAGTAACTTGTGGGCACCTTGAACAGATAGACTACAAAGGACAGGTGGACTACAAAGGACACCTTCACAAAGACACGCAGTGAGGCGTCAAAGACAACCCACATGTGACTGACTGTCCAGTCCCACTGGCTCTTAACATAGTCATGGTTCTCAGTCTGTCTGGGACCATGGCTTGCTGTACTGTTTGCTCAAATAAAACTCTGGGCTGTTTGCTTATGTCTGAGCCAAAATGAGAGAGGGGACAGAGAGACAAGGTACGTGCTGCAAGCCATGTATCGGGGCTGGGTGCGGGGGCGTCCCGTCATAATGACTCCGTTGGTAGAACCGATGTTGTCGTTGAATTAGGGATGATTTAAAAGGGAAAGCGGGATGAACCCAAGGACACCCCCCTGCTCTTTTTGATAATAAACAAAGAAAGCCAGGAGTCGGAGGGGGGAGGGAGAGAGAGAAAATCCACACCATAGTAAACAGCACCAGTGAAAGTCCATGGCGGCAGTCTTTCTCCCTACCGCTGGGAAGAGAGCCAGATAGATCTACTTTCTGGAGGTCAGTCCACTGGCGCGACACAAGACAGGAAATTCACATGAAAGAATGGGTAGACCAGAGAGGCAGGAGCCAGGACAGTAGCCTGTCGGAAGTTATTGTTTTGGACCAACACAGGCGTCTGTCCGCGGAGGCAGAGTAATCTTCCAGTCGTGTCTGGCCTGGGACAGGTTCCACTCATGTCGTGACCTCTATAGCACTCTGGTCACTTGTGATACTGTTCACGTCCAATAGGGCTTTTCTGGGACAGGAAGCCCCGAAGCTCGTCACCACAAGGCTAGGGAGCCCCTCCCCCGAGTCTTTGTATTGTGTCCTGCCCATAATAACAGTAGCAAGTAGCCACTTAGGCTAATACATTTTATGAACTTCCTGGCCTTATGGATGTAAACAATGCTTACACAACTACCTCCCCACTCTAAGTCAGTATCTGGATGCCAGACACACTTGAACTGCATTGTATATGACAATCTCACTTTTGGCAGGCTCCACACACCGCCTGTCCCTGTGGCCTAGCCGACCCCGAGTCACCCCTGCTGATTGTTTTAGGAAGACCAGGCGACTCTTCAGCAGGAAGATTTTAATAGACTGAGAAGAGCCTCGTCTACTGATAAACAACAACTTGGTCTGGGACTGGTTCCACGTCGCTACCAGTCGCTAGAATAACCTTTTTACACCGGCAGGAAACAGCCACGATATTTAACTTAGTCACTCCTCCATAGATTTTTTTCTGTAATCACTTGAATGAATAATAAACAGTTATATTACCGGACACTTCTGTACGGGGAAAGGTCAGCCTACTTTTAGATTTTTCATAGGGTCGGAAATGATCCAAGTTTTAGCCTGTGTAAGACCCCTGACAAATGAGAATTGGACTAATTTGCTGTAGTTCTATTGGAGGCTTTCGTTTATTGTTTGTCCTGTCAGGTTGTTTAGAAAGCTGTCTACCAGTACCTTGGCGGGCCCTACTCTGGTAGGTCCATTGACATTTTAACTTGGGGCAGGTGAGCAATCAAAACACTGTGGCCCTATTTAAATGCTACAACCTCATCAAACAAAAACAAAACATTGTAACATCTATTATGCTCCCGAACTGTGCCAAAAGAGAGATCCCTATGACTATGAGCAGTGCACAGCTGTTCAAACTTAGGGAGCAGAAGCCAATTACATTCTCCGAAGCCCCAATCCCATTGTGTAACATTGCATAATAGAAAACACACTCCAAACTACCCAATACAACAGCTGTTTTAGTGCCAATTCAACGTGTGGCAGGCGAGGCGCAAATCCAACAAGCGTAACAAACGAATAAAAATGCCTGCAGGCGCTGTGGTTCTGTGGTTGAACTCGCTTGATGCTCTCCTTAACTATTGAGCCACAGAGTTCCCTATCGGAATAATCTGTTATCTATAAAATCATTGAGGCCCCCGTTCATTGACTGAGCCCTGAGCTTCCTAATGCCTAAAGTTGGCTCTATCATGGGAAAGGTTAATGCTGTAAAAGAAAAGCATCAGATAAGGCCATGTGATTATATAATGTGGTATAATTCTTTGTAATTTTTTCCGCCTATGAATGTTATTGATTCAGATGCAACAGATAGGTCCTAGATCCAGAGGCGGACTAAACAGTCAGGTCTTGACCATAAGAGATTCACATAAGAACGTGGCATTGACCTTGCAAGTAAGACTACAGTCGCCAATACGAACTGCCTCATTTCCTGTGATTGGAAAATCAAATCAAATCCCATTTTATTTGTCACATGTGCCAAATACAACCTTACAGTGAAATGCTTACTTACAAGCCCTTAACTTGATATGGCTGTGGACAGTATTGAGTAGCTTGGATGAATAAGGTGTCCAGAGTAAACTGCCTGCTACTCAGGCCCAGTTGCTAATATATGCATATTATTAGTAGATTTGGAGAGAACACACTGAAATTTCTAAAACTGTTTGAATGATGTCTGTGAGTACAACAGAACTCATATGGCAGGCAAAACCTGAGAAAAAATCCAACCAGGAAGTGGAAAATCTGAGGTTTGTAGTTTTTAAACTCTTAGTCTATCGAGTATACAGTGTCTATGGGGTCAAATTTCACTTCCTAAGGCTTCCACTAGATGTTAACAGTCTCTAGAACCTTGTTTGATGCTTCTACTGTAAAGGGGGGGGAATGAGAGGGGATTGAGTCAGAGGTCTGCTAGAGAGGCATGAGCTGACCATGCGCGTTCACGTGAGAGTTAGCTTGAGTTCCATTGCATTTCTGAAGATAAAGGAATTCTCTGAACATTAGATTAGAAGATTTATGATAAAAACATCCTAAAGATTGATTCTAAATATCTTTTGACATGTTTCTACAAACTGTAATATAACTTTTGTTGACTTTTCGTCTGAACTAAGCACATTGAGCATTTAATATTACTGAGAAAAACGCGCAAACAAAAAGGATGTATTTGGACATAAATTATGGACTTTACCGAACACATCAAACATTTATTGTGGAACTGGGATTCCTGGGACTGCATTCTGATGAAGATCATCAAAGGTAAGTGAATATTTATAATGCTATTTCTGACTTCTGTTGACTCCACAACGTGGCAGATATCTGTATGGCTTGATTTGTTGAGCACTGTACTCAGATGATTGCATGGTGTGCTTTTTCGGTAAAGCTTTTTGAAATCTGACACAGCGGTTGCATTATGGAGAAGTGGATCTAAAATTCCATGCATAACAGTTGTATCTTTTAGCAATGTTTATTATGAGTATTTCTGTAAATTGATGTGGCTCTCTGCAAAATCACCGGATGTTTTGGATCTACTAAACATAATGCGCCAATGTAAACTCAGATTTTTGTATGTAAATATGAACTTTATCAAACAAAACATACATGTATTGTGTAACATGAAGTCCTATGAGTGTCATCTGTTGAAGATCATCAAAGGATAGTGATTAATTTGATCTCTATTTCTGCTTTTTGTGACTCCTCTCTTTGGCTGGAAATGTTTTTCTGTGACTAGGTGCTTACCTAACATAATCATTTGGTGTGCTTTCGTCGTAAAGCCTTTTTGAAATCGGACACTGTGGTGGGATTAACAACAAGTTTATCTTTAAAATGGTGTAAAATACTTCTATGTTTGAAGAGGTTTTAATTATGAGATTTCTGTTGTTTTGAATTTGGCGCCCTGCACTTTCACTGGCTGTTGTCATATCGATCCCGTTAGCGGGATTCAAGCCATAAGAAGCAAGAACCAACAATGCAGTTTAAGAAAAATACCTAAAAAATTCAACAATGAGTTTCTCCAGCAGATAGGGATGCAGAGCACATACGAAGCTATAGAGGGGAAGAAATGTTAAGCCTCTCAGTTGTCTATGTTAACATGATTGTTTCCTTTCTTTTCACAATGGGGATATGTTGGTGCTCGTTGAAATGGCAGGCTTTTCTGGAAAGCACAGATTGGGATTTTATGGGTATGTTCAGTTAATCACATCCATTATGTTCAGTTTAACTCTGGATTTTTTTGCACAGCTTTTACAGGCAGTACTTAGACATATTATTTTCAAGTCCTTCTTTCAGAAAAAAAACATACTCTGTACAGAAGAAAATAGAAGTATGACCTATGAGTATGACCTATGAGTATGACCTGTGTTTTGGTTTATCATGTCACATGACCTTAACTTTTATTTGAAGCCTTTTCCAGAAATGAGAATTAAACCAAAAATGTAAGTAATTGTTTGAGGATGGTGCAGGACCATCTGACATAAAAAGACAGTGGGATGAAAAAGCTTTAAATAAAGGTTCAAATCCTGGTCATGTGACATGATCAACCGAAACCGATGAGGGAGTTTCCCCACCACACTCATGGTGATACTCAAACTACCTGATCCATCTGGACCCCAGTACAGTTCACTCCCTGTGGGTTCTACCCATTTTCATCTCAACACCGCATGCTTTCAGACACATTATTCATTCACACAAAATCAACATATTATTTTCACATTGTTTATTTTATCAGTGTATTTTCATTGTATTCTCTTAGCTTAAAGTCCTCTGTACTCACCTGAAGTAAACTCAGGATCAAGTTTTTAGAAGTAGAGAAGGTTGTCCAGCAATAGAAAGTTGGCCTCTTCGGTCGAGTCCAGAGTGGGCCCACTGTGGTGTCTGACTCTTCTTCTGCAAGGACAGAGGAGATAGGAGGAACGGTATTGTCATGTCATTCACTAATCACTGCAAGGTGGAGAAGCACTGATGAACCATCAGTAGCCCATCCAATTAGTCAATATAATTTGTCTATATTATGTCAACTTCAACAAGCTTCTCGTCTAGTCTGCATCTATAGTTTGGAAGGGGATCAACTCTTACAAGAGCTGCAAGGATAAGTTTTGATTGGTATTGTCTTGCTAGGGTAATTTAATTTAAGTGATGTCTTTTATTAAGTAGCCTAGTTAGTCATTGCTGTTTGAACTGTCTGATTGCTCAGTACTTGTGACTGTCATTGTGGACAGGCCTATTTGTGTAACAGTCTTGCTCATTTGTGGGCATGTTGTATTGTAGGTAGAAACAGATCCTCTCTTATAACAATGCAAATTTGAGAACAGTGCTACCTAAATTGTATCAGCATATTGATTGCACGACACGTAAGGCTAATACTCTCGACCACTGCTACTCTAACTTCCGCGATGCATACAAAGCCCGCCCTCCCTTCGGCAAATCTGACCACGATGCCATCTTGCTCGTCCTGGCTTATAGACAGAAACTCAAACAGGATGTACCAGTGACGAGAACCATTCAACGCTGGTCTGACCAATCGGAAGCCACGCTCCAAGATTGTTTTTATCACACGGACTGGAATATGTTCTGATCAGCCTCAGAGGACAATATTGACCTATACACTGACTCGGTGAGTGCGTTTATAAATAAGTGCACTGGAGGCGTTGTAGCCACTGGGACCATTAAAACCTACCCTATCCAGAAACCATGGATGGATGGCGGCATTCGTGTAAAACTGAAAGCGCGATCCACTGCATTTAACCATGGAAGAGGTCTGGAGATATGGCTGAATATAAAGAGTGTAGTTATTCGCTCCGCAAGGCAATCAAAAAAAGCAAAATGCCGGTACAGGGACACAAACAGCCACATCACAGACACTGACGTCATGCTTCCAGACAAACTAAACACCTTCTTTGCCCGCTTTGAGGATAATACAGTGCCACCGTCGCGGATCGCTAACAAAGACTGCACCCCCCCCCTCTCCTTCTCAGTGGCTAACATGAGTCAAACATTTAAACTTGTCAACCCTCGCAAGGCTGCTGGCCAAGAAGGCATAGCCGCGTCCTCAAAGCATGCGAGGACCAGCTGGCTTGTGTGTTTACAGACATATTTAATCGCTCCCTATCGAAAGTCTGTTGTCCCCACATGCTTCAAGATGGCTACCATTGTTCCTGTACCCAAGAAGGCAAAGATAACTGAACTAAATGACTACTGCCCCGTGGCACTCACTTCTGTCATCATGAAGTGCTTTGAGAGGCTAGTCAAGGATCATATCACCGCCACCTTACCGGCCACCCTAGACCCACTTCAGTTTGAATACCACCCCAACAGGTCCACAGACGACGCAATCGCCATCACACTGCACACTGTCCTATCCCATCTGGACAAAAATAATATCTACGTAAGAATTCTGTTCATTGACTACAGCTCAGCATTCAACACTATAGTACCCTCCAAGCTCATCATCAAGCTGGAGGCCCTGGGTCTCAACCCCTCCCTGTGCAACTGGGTCCTGGACATTCTGACGGACCGACCCCAGGTGGTGAAGGTAGGAAACAACATCTCCTCTTCGCTGACCCTCAACACTGGGTCCCCACAAGGGTGTGTGCTCAGCCCTCTCCTGTACTCCCTGTTCACCCACGACTACGTGGCCATGCACGCCTCCAACTCAATCATCAAGTTTGCAGACGACACAACAGCAGTGGGCTTGATCACCAACAATGATGAGACAGCCCAGAGAACACTGCTACTCCAGCTGTTCTCTCGTCACCTGACTGTGTGTTCTCTCATAATCCGAGAGCATTTTGTAGTCGCAACAGTGGCACAGGGATTAATCAATTCAAATCACAATTTTATGGGTCACATACACGTGATTAGCAGATGTTATTGCGGGTGTAGTGAAATGCTTGTGCTTCTAGCTCCGACAGTGCAGTAATATCTAACATCTAATATCTAACAAATTACACAACATATACCCAATACACACAAATTTAATTATGAATGAATTAAGACTATATACATATGGACGAGCAATGTCAGAGCGGGAATGGACTAAGATATAGTAGAATAGTATAGAAAACAGTATATACATATGAGATGAGTAATGCCAGATATGTAAACATTATTAAAGTGACTGGTGTTCCATTCCTTAAATGACTACAGACCCGTAGCACTCACGTCCGTAGCCATGAAGTGCTTTGAAAGGATGGTAATCAAATCAAATCAAATTTATTTGTCACATACACATGGTTAGCTCACATCAACACCATTATCCCAGAAACCCTAGACCAATCAATGACTACAGCGCAGCATTCAACACCATATTATCCTCAAAGCTCATCACTAAGCTAAGGATCCTGGGATTAAACACCTCCATCTGCAACTGGATCCTGGACTTCCTGACGGGCCGCCCCCAGGTTGTGAGGGTAGATAGCAACACATCTGCCACACTGATCCTCAACACTGGAGCCCCCCAGGGGTGCGTGCTCAGTCCTCTTCTGTACATCCTGTTCACCCACGACTGCATGGCCAGGCACAACTCCAACACCATCATTAAGTTTGCAGATGACACAGCAGTGGTAGGCTTGATTACAGACAACGACAAGACAGCCTATAGGGAGGAGGTCAGAGACCTGGCCAGGTGGTACCAGAATAACAACCTATCCCTCAACGTAACCAAGACTAAGGAGATGATTGTGGACTACAGGAAAAGGAGGACCGAGTACGCCCCAATTCTCATCGACAGGGCTGCAGTGGAGCAGGTTGAGAGCTTCAAGTTCCTTGGTGTCCACATCACCAACAAACTAGAATGCGTCCAAACACACCAAGACAGTCGTGAAGAGGGCACAACAAAGCCTATTCTCCCTCAGGAGACTGAAACGATTTGGCATGGGTCCTGAGATCCTCAAAAGGTTCTACAGCTACAACATCGAGAGTACGGCCTGGTACGCCTGGTACGGCATTTCCTCGGCCTCTGACTGCAAGGCACTACAGAGGGTAGTGCGTACGGCCCAGTACATCACTGGGGCTAAGCTGCCTGCCATCCAGGACCTCTACACCAGGCGGTGTCAGAGGAAGGCCCTAAAAATGGTCAAAGACCCCAGCCACCCCAGTCATAGACTGTTCTCTCTACATGGCAAGCAGTACCGGAGTGCCAAGTCTCAGACAAAAAGGCTTCTCAACAGTTTTAACCCCCAAGCCAATAGACTCCTGAACATGTAAGCAAATGGCTACCTCAATCAGCCTGACTAACCAGTGTCTGTATGCAGCCTCGCTACTTTTATAGCCTTGCTACTGTATATTGCCTCGCTACTGTTTTTCACTGTCTTTTACTGTTGTTTTTATTACTTTACTTACCTATTGTTCACTTAATACCTTTTTTGCATTATTGGTTAGAGCCTGTAAGTAAGCATTTCACTGTAAATACCTGTTGTATTCGGCGCCAGTGACAAATAAACTTTGATTTGATGACCTTTTATACACTATATTAGGCCCAGCCTTTGGAACTTTGGTTTTCGTAGATATGGCTATTATATTGTGATCACTACATCCAATGGATTTGGATACTGCTTTAAAGCAAATTTCTGCAGCATTAGTAAAGATGTGATCAATACATGTGGATGATTTCACCAGTGCTATTTGTAAACACCCTGGTAGGTTGACTGATAACCTGCACCATGGGGCAGGTTCTGATTACAGTTTAATGCTTTCTCTTGATTGGGCAGCTTGATGAAAGCCAGTCAATATTTAGGTCCGCCTGAAAATTACCTCTGTTATCACATGCATTACACATGTGCTAGGCCTATACTCACTATCAGTCTTCTTGATTGATGACTGTGGAGCATTCTTCAGTGTCACACTGGCTCAGAACTCTGTCCCCCGCTCTGTCCCACCTCCTTCCACCCTAGGACTATGCCTCAGGACTACATGGCAATCTTGAAGAACGATCTTGCCTTAATGGAAGAGGACTGGCCACCTCTCAGAGCCTGGTTCCTCTCTAGGTTTCTTCCTAGGTTCCTTCCTTTCTAGGGAGTTTTTCCTAACCACCGTGCTTCTACATCTGCATTGCTTGCTGTTTGGGGTTTTAGGATGGGTTTCTGTATAAGCTTTTTGTGACATCTGCTGATGTAAAAAGGGCTTTATAAATTCATGTGATTGACTGTCTGGTCTACTCAAGAAAGCCATTGGTCAACTGCAAAACATACAGAATGCTGCAGCGTTGGTACTGACCAAGACCAGACGGAGAGCACACATTACACCGGTTTTAAAGTCTCTGCACTGACTGCATATAAGTTTTAGAATTCATTTTAAGACTCTTCTAAGCATCTATTCTAGATTATTCTATGGTTCTTAAATCAACCCATGATTGTGCACCCCAATACATGTCAGACATGCTTTTAAGTTACATACCCAGTAGGTCCCTCAGGTCCTCTGACACAGGCCTTTTAACTATCCCAAAGCCGGACATTCGGCTCTGTGGACAATGACTCCCAATGTTAAGGTGGAGACATAGGTACCTTGTCATTCATTATATAATCTCTGGTGCCACTATAAGAGGTCAGTCGTGAGTGCCATGATGGGGGTAGGTACATAATATTTGGTCTATTTAGAGAAAATGGAACATATCACAAAAAAACACATGCATTCCCATCCTGATGTAAGCTATATTTAACCCACTTGTATTCAATGGACAGAGATGCTATGCTACTAGCCTCATATCATGAATATGCATAGCTATCTTGAGACAACTCCGATATAAAGTGTTTTTTCTCAAAGTTGCCCGAGACGTGTCCATCCTACTTATATCAGTACACTCGTCTCATTGACCTCCATACAAAAACTCCTCGCTTGGTGAGCGAAAGAAGCAAAACAACACCACCTGCTGGAGAACACATTTTTGGCCCAGTTTATTTTTTTTAACAAGGCAAGTCAGTTATGAACAAATTATTGACAGCTAACCAGGGAACTGAAACTGCCTTGTTCAGGAGCAGAATGCCAGATTTTTATCTTGTCAGCTCAGGGATTTCAATCCAGCAACCTTTTGGTTACTGGCCCAATACTCTAACCACTAGGCTAGAGTATTGGCTACCTGTTACCGCAAGGGGTAACAACAGTTGTGTCATTTGGCCTCTTCCTCTCTGGTGGCACTCAACAGGTAAGAACCCCTCTGACTTTCAGGCTGCCACTGAGGGTGGGGAATATTCCAGGAGATAACAGCAGCATGACTACAGACTTTTGAATTCCAACGGTCATCTTGAGATGCTTCCAACTCTGCCGGTTTGGTCCACCGGTTCTCATTCAAGGCAAAAACCTGTCTCAATCGTGTCTCCAAGTACCCTAAAATCAGAACAACATTGGGATAAAGACGAGCTACAGGTAAAATGTGAAGAAATAAACGTGGGAATTGCAGCGGAGGTAATTGTTCGAAAGCCGAGGCATCCTTTTCTCACCATCATATTGTTGTCTTTGTGATGATCCAACAGCCACTGAATTCCTGCACAACATGGTGTCTCTAGGCTACATCTGAAATGGTCCTATTTTCTCAGGATTCTTTTGGCTGGCAGTATTTCATGGTCAATGACAAAACAGGGCCAGTGTCTGTGTGTAGGCCTCGCTACCATGTTTACAATTAAAGGGAGAAAACACTTTTTAAATGGTAAAACAGGATTGTTGGCAGTGCCATATCCGTGGGAAGTAGGGGTGCTGAAGGTGCTACAGCATCCCCTGAATAATCTGAATACAAATCAAATGTTCATCAAATATATATATAATAAAAATGAAATAAAAGTATTGCGCTGAGCCTTTTAATAGTCCTGGTATAGCTGTTTTCCAGTCGTCGTCCCCCCCCCCCCCAAACATACTTCCCACGGCTATGGGCAGCGCTTGACTTGGGCAGGAGCTCACCCTTCTACTACTTGAGCTCCTGTTCCTGTTATAGAATATGAACTCAAAACTATTGTGGAGCTCCTGCACCTAACTATCAACTGTGCCAGCACCCAACATGACTACCAGCACCTATTTCAGTCCAAGTCAAGCACTGAGGGAGATCATCTGAGAACAATATCCAATTTAGTAAGAAAAACAGATCTACTCGACAATTAAAACGGCAAGACTGATAGGTTATTAATAGAATGCAGACTGATCATCACTGACAACCAGGTGTCAATATATAACAATATAGAGAATCTGTAATGCTTTAAAGGTTTCCCATTTTCCAATGACAAGCCAAGCGCCCTCTTTATGAAATTGCGCACACGCATGTTGCGCAAGCCCAGATAGGAACACAATCATCAGCGTTTGCTGATACGGGGAACCATTTCAGTGACGAACAGAGTTACAATTTTGCGGTTGTCGATATATTCTTGGGCTATTTTGAATAATTAACTTAATTTAAGTTGAGGGTTAGGCGTAAGGTTTAGGGTTAGGCGTACGGTTATCAGTGTGGTTAAGGTTAGGGTGAGGCCTCCACTGGAGAGGGCATCAGTGCAGGGTGGGTGTCTCATGGAAAAAGCGGGGTCACTGGATGATAGCTTATTTTATAACTTGTCTGCCTCAGACTCCTAGGAAATTAAAGGGAGAAGGACAGATCAGCCTGGAAATGGAGACTCATTGTGTTGTGAACTCTTTGACAGAGAATTCTTGTAAGGTCTTACTTAGATAATCACTTCATTAAATGGCTGTTGTAAACATATTCACAAATATCTGTTAAATATAGCCTACTTGTATTGTCCTGTGCATCAGTAGGGAGTATTGCATGAATAGGACACTATTTCCCTCTTGTGGATGACTGCAGTTGCAGACTCTTAATACAGTGTGAGGCAATGACTAAACCTTTAAAGGCCAATTGCAGTCCCTGTGTTTTGTATTATATTGTACAGCACCTGATGAAACACTTTAAAAGTGTTTAAAAAATTTGTTCAGTGCTATTTCCTGACAGTTGCTTGTTGAAAATACAATCCACACAGGACCTTCTAATCAGCAGGTTTTGCATGGGAGTTGTTTCAGTCTTCCTGGTGACATGATCAATATATGTAATAGGTATAATAGACCAATAACAAAGAGTGTGTTCCAAATCGCTCAGCCAATAACAGCCACTTTTCTTGCAATAAAAAAGCTATTTTTGTTTCTTTTTTATTATTTTAATGGAACACTATTCCAGATATTGATATAATAAATGGCTGCATTGGGCCTTTTAAAGATGACTGTCTACAAGCCTGGTGAATATCACATGTGAATACAGTAGTTCTCCACAGTAATTCTTATGATCTGAAAGTTTTTGTCCACATCCATCCTTCCTCTGAGTAAATTCTCCAGGTTCTTCATTGGAACCTCCACCAGGTGTTTGTTGACACCGGGAACTTGTATAGTGCGATGTAGGGCTCGTTCTGGTCGTAGTCGGTGCAGCAGTACGCCAACCATATGTACTCGGGGACGGCCACACAGTCCCAGCGGATCATGTTCCTGGAGGTCGTGACCCCGGTGACCACGAAGGCTTTGCCACGGCAGTAGTTGTTGAGACGTTTACGGATGAGGTCCTCGTGCTCGGCCCAGGGTCCGATCTTGAACTTGCGGATCGGTGGCAAGAGGCAACAACATTACTTAGATTCCCCATACGTCTTCTGATTATTATTCATCTTCCACCAAACCTTCTTTAAAATGTGCAGACTGAACCAACGTACCTGGGGCACCACGTTGGTCATTGTGTAGGTGAAGGCCATGTCCAGGGGGTCGGACTGGTGCTCATCAGGGTTGAGGAGGCCTCTCTCGTACCGGGCCACGTCAGCATAGTCGTCTTCCAGCACGGCTGTCCTCGAAGTTCATGTGCATGTGGGAGGACTGGGGGAACGGCTCCATGTTGCTTTCTGCCGTTCTCTGACACCAACTACAGAGGGAGAGAGAGGAAGGGATGGAGAGAGAGTGGAGGGGAAGGAGGGCGAGAGGAAGGGATGGAGAGAGAGTGGAAGGGAAGGAGGGCGAGAGGAAGGGATGGAGAGAGAGTGGAAGGGAAGGAGGGCGAGAGGAAGGGATGGAGAGAGAGTGGAAGGGAAGGAGGGCGAGAGGAAGAGATGGAGAGAGAGTGGAAGGGAAGGAGGGCGAGAGGAAGAGATGGAGAGAGAGTGGAAGGGAAGGAGGGCGAGAGGAAGAGATGGAGAGAGAGTGGAAGGGAAGGAGGGCGAGAGGAAGAGATGGAGAGCGAGTGGAAGGGAAGGAGGGCGAGAGAGGAAGGGATGGAGAGAAAGTGGAAGGGAAGGAGGGCGAGAGAGGAAGGGATGGAGGGAGAGAGGGGGTAGAGACAGATACAGATATAAAGAGGGAGGTGGAGAGGTGGGGAGAGATCGAAAATGAGGGGAGGATCAATTCATTTTGCATATGCACAACACCTGTTTCCTACATGAACGGCTATCACAACAATATCCCATTGTAACCATCTTGGCCTATGTTCATTCAAAATCCAACATACACACTTACTTGCCACATACCTGTGGCTCGAACATCCAGGGAAGGTCCACCCTCTTCCCGCTGTCAAACTTCTTGAAGGTATAGGCCGAGTAGATGGGGATGAGTTTGTGGGGGTCGCAGAGGGTGATGAAGCGCGTCTTGTCCTCGTAGCGCTGGCAGATCTTTTTCAGGGAGTTACTAAAGAGGTAGCCCTGTGGTGGGGTTCCCATGTACAGGGAGTCCTTACAGCGCTCTATTTGGTTAAAGTTGTCCACCACCCCTGCCGGGGAGTCCCGCATACAGCCCGGCAGGATCAGCACCACAGCCAGGGACAGAGAAGAGTAGATGTATAGGTGTCTCATGATGGCCATCTCTCTCTCTCTCATTGTCCTTGCACCTATCTTCTTTAGTGGTCTTGTCTGCCTCTTTCAGTTAGCACTGTCTCAGCATGTGTTCCCTCTCTCCTTATGACCTTAACACAGTATTCTGTGCTTGAGTCATTTGTCTCTCCCTCCCGCCTTTCTAAATTGCCCAGATAGAGCATCATCAGATAGACGTATTTTACTGGCTGACACTATCGTCTCCTCTCTTTCATGCTCTGCAGCCTCTGTTAGGCCCTGAAAGGCTGTGTTTTTGTTATCAATCTCATGCTTTCTGCTCAGTAGAGAGGAACTCAAGGTGCCTTGTGTGTTGGTTCTGTTATTATATCTTTGTTTTAGTATGGTCAGGGCGTGAGTTGGGTGGGTTGTCTGTGTTCGTTTTTCTATCATTTGGGATTTCTGTGTTCGGCCTAGTATGGTTCTCAATCAGAGGCAGCTGTCAATCGTTGTCCCTGATTGAGAATCATACTTAGGTAGCCTGGTTTCACTTTTGAGTTGTGGGTGTTTATTTTCTGTCTTTGTGTTTTGGTTTTCGTTCGTTCACTTTATTGCTTTTTGTATTTCAGTGTTCAGTTTTGATTCATTAAATATTTCATCATGAACACTTACCACGCCGCGTTTTGGTCCTCCGATCCGTCTCGCTACTCCTCCTCAGAAGAGGAGGACGAGATTACACGCTGCATCTCATTCCCCGAAATGGAGATATGCAAAGTGTGTGAGTATGCATGTGTGAGTCTGTCTGAGCGTGTGTGTGTAGATCTGTGGCTAGCCTTCTCAGCTCTTCTCATGTAAAGACTGAGGTGTGAGCAGAACAAGGCTTTGTGCAGTGGTAGATTGGGAGGGAGACTTGAGGAAGGCTCTGAAACAAAATGGAGACCTAGCTGTGCTATGATTATTTCAAATCACAGACATGTTGTGGATTCATTGATTGTTACTGGAATTAGTATGATGGGCTTCTAGTGAATAAGCTTGTAGATGTACAGAAAAACAACATTCCATCCCGGATCATCAGTTAAATCAGCAGCAATGACTTTTGAGTTTTTATTTCTACTCATTGTTATTTGTACCAATAACTGTTGTTTTACATATTTTCTGTTTCTAAACCACATGAGGGGAGAGGAAGGTTTTTAATTTCCCCCTGAGGGGTTGTAAACCACATTCTCATATCTTCTGTGTGTATGTACAGCAACAGGACTAACTACAACCTCTATTTCCTGTTGTATGTTTTAGCTGGTGAGCTGTTCACAAGTTGACACCCCCACCCCCCACACACACCAGCTGAATGTAGCTCTGAATAAGCAGCCAGGTCCCCCGTGATACAAGTTAGTATTCAACTTCCATCCATGTCTAATGACGTGGAAACCGGCCACCAGGGGCATCAGTGAGCGCTGCTACCTTCAAGCAAGTTTTAGTGTTGTGGACGGGGATGGAGGATGGGCATAAGTATCTGCTGCTTTTGAGACACGGTTCGACCCCACCTTGGGGCACTACTTGTTGAGTAAATAAAACACTAAACAATCACAATACAGTAACTATTGGTCACTACTATGTATTATAATTCTAATATGTATTCATTATAGAATTGTCAGTTATTAACGGTCGTAATAATGGAAATAGAGGTTACAGGAAGCATTACAGGACATGTAGGATGTAGTCTAGTACTGTAGTTGTAGCCACACACAGAAGACATGAGAAATGTGATTCCTCATGTGGTGTGGAAACAGAAAATCTGTAATACAACTGTGCTAAATGACTTAAATGTAAAAAATGTAAATGTTATTGGTACAAACAACAATGAGTAGAAATAATTGCTCATCCATTCCTTTCCTTAGATGTATGTATTAGGTAGTTGTGAAATTGTTAGATTACATGTTAGATATTGCTGACTGTTGGAACAAGAAGCACAAGCATTTCACTACACTCACATTAACATCTGCTAACCATGTGAATGTGACCAATAAAATTTGATTTGAATCATAACCTTTCTTAACTGCACTCTCCAATTGTAGGCCTAGATATGTGAGAGAGGAGAGAATGTGTGTTTTCATGTTTTCACATATTTATATAGTTGAAGTGGGAAGTTTACATACACTTAGGTTGGAGTCATTAAAACTTGTTTTTCAACCACTCCACACATTTCTTGTGAACAAACTATAGTTTGTCAGTTACGACAACAATTGTTTACAGACAGATTATTTCACTTATAATTCACTGTATCACAATTCCAGTGGGTCAGAAGTTTACATAAACTAAGTTGACTATGCCTTTAAACAGCTTGCAGAAAATGATTCCAGAAAATGATGTAATGGCTTTAGAAGCTTCTGATTGAGTCAATTGGAGGTGGACCTGTGGATGTATTTCTTTTTTTTTTACCCCCTTTTTCTCCACAATTTCGTGGTATCCAATTGTTAGTAGCTACTATCTTGTCTCATCGCTACAACTCCCGTACGGGCTCGGGAGAGATGAAGGTTGAAAGTCATGCGTCCTCCGATACACAACCCAACCAAGCCGCACGGCTTCTTAACACAGCGCTCATCCAACCCGGAAGCCAGACCAGCAATGTGTCGGAGGAAACACCGTGCACCTGGCAACCTTTGTTAGCGCGCACTGCGCCCGGCCCGCCACAGGAGTCACTGGTGCGCGATGACACAATGATATCCCTACCGGCCAAACCCTCCCTAACCCGGACAACGCTGGGCCAATTGTGCGTCGCCCCACGGACCTCCAGGTCACGGCCTGTTACGACAGAGCATGGGCGCGAACCCAGAGTCTCTGGTTACTCAGCTGGCGCTGCTTAACCTCTTGAAGCTAGGGGGCACTATTTTTATGTTTGGAAAAATAATGTTCCCAAAGTAAACGACCTATTTCCCAGGATCAGATGCTAGAATATGCATATCATTGACAGCTTAGGATAGAAAACACTCTAAAGTTTCCAAAACTGTAAAAATATTGTCTGTGAGTATAACAGAACTGATATTGCAGGCGAAAGCCTGAGAAAAATCCAAACAGGAAGTGACTCTTATTTTAAAACCCCTGTGTTCCTATGCATCCCTATTGCCCATTGAAAGGGATATCAACCCGATTCCTTTTTCTATGGCTTCCCTAAGGTGTCAACAGCCTTTAGACATAGTTTCAGGCTTTTATTTTGAAGAATGAGCGTGAACAACCACATTGCGTAAGTGGACAGGTGGGGGCTCTCAGAGGGAGCAAAAGACGGTCCTAGTGAAAAACCAACTGTCCCGGTTGATATTTTATCGAATAGATATTTGAAAACACCCTGAGGATTGATTTAAAAAAAGTTTGACATGTTTCTGTGGACATTATGGAAATTAATTTGGAATTTTTGTCTGAATTTTTGTCCAGAAAATCACATCGTATGATTTTTAAGTAATTAATTAGCATTTTATTGCATGACGTAAGTATTTGATACATCAGAAAAGCAGGACTTAATATTTAGTACAGAAACCTTTGTTTGCAATTACAGAGATCATACGTTTCCCGAGTTCTTGACCAGGTTTGCACACACTGCAGCAGGGATTTTGGCCCACTGCTCCATACAGACCTTCTCCAGATCCTTCAGGTTTCGGAGCTGTCGCTGGGCTATACGGACTTTCAGCTCCCTCCAAAGATTTTCTATTGGGTTCCGGTCTGGAGACTGGCTAGGCCACTCCAGGACCTTGAAATGCTTCTTACGGAGCCACTCCTTAGTTGCCCTGGCTGTGTGTTTCGGGTCGTCGTCATGCTGGAAGACCCAGCCACGACCCATCTTCAATGCTCTTACTGAGGGAAGGAGGTTGTTGGCCAAGATCTCGCGATACATGGCCCCATCCATCCTCCCCTCAATATGGTGCAGTCGTCCTGTCCCCTTTGCCGAAAAGCATCCCCAAAGAATGATGTTTCCACCTCCATGCTTCACGGTTGGGATGGTGTTGTTGGGGTTGTACTATTTCTTCTTCTTTCTCCAAACACGGAGAGTGGAGTTTAGACCAAAAAGCTCTATTTTTGTCTCATCAGACCACATGACCTTCTCCCATTCCTCCTTTGGATCATCCAGATGTTCATTGGCAAACTTCAAACAGGCCTGGACATGCGCTGGCTTGAGCAGGGGGACCTTGCGTACACTGCAGGATTTTAATCCATGATGGCGTAGTGTGTTACTAATGGTTTTAGTAACACACAGTGACACATCCCTAACCTAATCGGAAACCAGATTGCATACCAAAGAGAATACTACAGACATCAAGAAAGCCAATCAGTTGATTATTGAGAAGTTTTTCCAACACTTTTGATAAACAGGGCAAAATAGAAATAGACCTATAACAGTTAAGATGAGCTTGATCTCCCTTTTAAATAAAGGACGAACCATGGCTGCCTTCCAAGCAATGGGAACCTCCCCGGAAATGAAAGACAGGTTCAAAAGTTCAGAGATGGGCTTGGCGATGATAGGGGCAGCAGCAACCTCGGTCCGGCAGCATCCTTTCTCTGCTTGCAATCCCAAGGGTCCCAGCTACAATATGAATGGTCATTTTTTTAGTTCAAATCCTTCTTTAAATCCCAAAAAGTCTGTTTAGTTGGCGCCATTAATTTCAGTAATCCACTCGTTCAACTTGCAGACAAAGGAGTCCAAAAAGCTAACGCTAAACTTCGTCCAAACAAGTCAAACAACGTTTCTATTAAATCCTCAGGTACTCTAAAATGTAAATAACCTATAATATTTAATACGGAAAGTAGTATGTTCAATAGCAAAATTACTAAGCGTGCACCCTCTCCCTTGAGCACCGAAAGACTGATATTGAACCAGTGCTCTCTTCACCAAAACTCCAAACCTTGAATTAAGATTGTTGACATCTAGTGGAAGCCATAGGAATTGCAATCTGGGAGACGAAATTACATAGGATGTATAGCTTTCCATTGTAATTGCCTGGGACCTAAAAAAAAACGTTCAGGTTGTTTTTTACCCGGATTTTCACCTGCCATATAAATTATATTATAGTCTTATTTGAACAGTTTTAGAAACTTCAAAGGTTTTTCTATCCAATGCTACCAATTATACACATTTCCTGGCTTCTGGGCCTGAGTAGCAGGCAGTTTACTTTGGGCACATCAGTCAGGCGGAAATTCAGGAAACTAGACCCCATCCCTAACATGTTTTAAAGTTTTTTAGCAAGCATCTATAACAAATCAGGACAGGTTGTTACTCTGAGCAGCCATTACGAACACTAAGGTCATTACAGAAAATACTACACTGATACTTATCAGGATTATTTGTGAGGATAACATCAAGGAGAGTAGCCTTTTCTGGGTGTTTGGAGTCGTACCTTGTGGGATTGGTAATAATCTTAGAAAGATTTAGGGAGTCCCATTTCTTTAGGACTTGGTCATGTGGTTTAAGCATGTCCCAGTTTAGGCAACCTAGCAGGACAAATTCAGACTTATTGTAAGGGGCCAGGAGATAGCTTAAGGCAGGTAGGGTACAGGCCGGTGCTGATGGAGGACGATAGCACCCAGCAACAGTCAACAAAGAGCTATTTGAAAGTTCAATGCTTAAAACCAGCAAATCAGACTTGGTGGAGACAACTAAGCGCTGAAGGTGATACTTGGTAAAGATTGTCACTCCCCAACCTTTGGAAGATCTTTCTTGCTGAAAAAGGTTATAACCAGAAAGGTTAACATCAGTATTCCTTCCTTAACGATGTCTCAGTAATGACCAACACATCTGGAATGGAGCTGTGAATCCTCCCTTTCAATTGATCCATTGTATACAATAAGCTTCTAGTGATAACGTGCAGAAAACCCAGGCTTTTACGAGAGCAGAAATCAATGAAGCAGATATCAAAGTCAGAATTGGGGCTAGCAACTGTAGATGGGACAGGGTGTACATGCACATTTCTAGATATTATCAACAGGAATACAATCAGGGCATGGCATAGAGAGCCTGCAGTGCTGATTTTATGACATCTGAATGTACATCAGATGGCAACAAGATCATATTGTACAACAATTTCATCAGGTAACATGAATACAAATCTGGTAAACAAACACCAAAAAAAGTTCAGAATCAACAAAGCATGTAGGAGTCATGAGACAAATAGCAAAACAGCAAAATGCACAATAAAAAAAAAACGACTTGGGGCTAGCCATTGTAAGCTCAGAGACACTTGGCCCAACAGTGAGTGTGTGCTGGTGGCGAGTGAACGCTCAGGAGAGAGGGGGGGTGATGGGGGTACCTGTACCAGACAGGGGAGACGGACCAGGGCAGACGGTGAACAGATCGCCAGGTGGAATCCAAGCAGCAGTGCAGCAGGCAACAGGAGTAGGTGTCACACCCACCCAGCTTTTACTTCTGCTTTTACTTCTGGAGGCAGATTTCTTGTAGAAAATGCCAGTGGATGCTCTATCAACAGCGGAAGGTGTCACGGCCATTGTCGGGGTGGAAATGACCGGACCAAGGTGAAGCGTAGTGAGCATACATTTATTTATTTATATAAAAACAAAGAAACGACTGTGACGCTTACGAGGGCTATAGTGCCACTAACAAAGATAACTACCCACAAAATACAAAGGAAAAAAGGCTGCCTAAGTATGATTCCCAATCAGAGACAACAGACAGCTGTCCCTGATTGAGAACCAAACCCAAAACCCAAAACATAGAAACAGAAAACATAGAAAGAAATAAACTAGAATGCCTAACCTAGTCACACCGTGGCCTACCCAAAATAGAGAATAAAAGCCTCTCTTTGGCCAGGGAGTGACAGAAGGGGGCTTCAAAGGGGACTTCAAAGACTCCTGCCACTTGTTGGGGCCCAAAGATCTTGACACCTTTCACTTCACACTTCAGTGCTAATTGAAGTTGTATCTGGTCTGTCCTAGCAAGCCTGGCAGCCTTAACTCAGCATTCAGTCCCCATAAAGTCAAATATATCATTGTAATGTACTTTTACATTTTAATTTTTTTTCTTGGCTTTCAAATAACATCACACCAAACACAACTGACTCAGTTCCAGGTTGATCATCTATCATCTGTTAACATTTAAACGTCCGGTAAAGGATATAATGGCCCTCCACGTCCTCCTCACTGCGCTTCAGACCCGAAGGCAGACCCACCCAACCATTCAGACACAACGGCCGGGCTCTGCCTGGTGGCACTCCAGGCCTGGCTTACTGTTAGGGACCACTGTAGCAAGTGTTGACGTTAGCACTTGCCTGTTCCAGGTGCCCAGGTTCCCTGAGCTGTTGAGTGAACAACTGGAGGGAGCAAGCAATAGTTCATGGATGGCAGATAGCCTGGCGGTTAAGAGCATCGGGCCAGTAACCGAAGGGTTGCTGGTTTGAATCCACAAGCCGACTAGATGAAAAATCTGTCGATTCGCAATTGAGCAAAGCACTTAATCCGAATTCCTCTGGATAACAGCGTCTGCTAAATGACTAGAAGGTAAACGTCTCGAAGAACAATCTGGCCTAGATGGCTGTAATGTTGATGTTATGGCACCGGATCATGTTCACCGATTCTGGTGATAATGTAGGTGGCGCAGCGGCAGTAGTTGTTGAGGCGCTTGTGGATGACGTGCTCCTGCTCCTCTCAGGTGCCGGCGCTGAATTCTCAGACCTGAAAGACAGTGCCACATCATACCTGTGCATGTTTATTGGTTGTTGGGGTTTAGGAAGTCATTTTACCACTGGTGTTGCTATTTGACTTACTTGGTATAAAAAGTTGACTGGATGTTGTATTTTTTTTAATTTTTTAATTTTTTAAATTAGTAACGTATCTCAGTACATTATCCCCCTGTTGAGGAATTCTATTTTGTTCAATACAAATGTGACATTGTCTTCAAGTAAAATGTTAACTAAATCATTTGAAAACAAAATGGCAGACCTGAGGCACCACATTGGTCAGTGTTTAGGTGGAGGTCTTGTGGTCTGGGTCAGTCTGGTGGCCGTCAGGGTTGAGGTGGCCATGTTTGTAAAGTTTTGCATTGGTTTAGTTTTCCAGCACGGCCAGTGCATGTAGCCAGACGGGAATGCCTGCAACTCGCCAGTGTCAGAGACAGTAGACAGCTGGGTGTGAAACAAACAGACAGGCAATATGAGATAATGAAGGGTGGATATAAAGTGTGATTGTTATGGATGTTGATCTGGAGATGAGTGAATATGCTACTTCTTCAAATGCATGCTTGCTGTGAAAAGGAGACTTTATGGCAGTTTATGATCAGTCAACTATAAGCCCGTGAAATTAGGTGCTTTTGCCCACGAAATTACATGTAATTTTATCGAGTTTAGCACCACATACTTTCAAATTCAAATGCTATAGAAAAAAAACATACATTAAGTAAGAAATACATATAAATAAACAGTCTATCAGTGAAAGCCAATCAGTATGGAATAATACATTGGACTGATGGGCCTTGGTCAAAAGTAGTCTACTAAATAGGGAACCGGGTGCCATTTGGGATGTAACCATTGACTTGAAATGTCCCCACGTAACCTGTGGCTTGTACATCCAGGGCACATCCCCCTCTTCTCCCAGTCAGAGCTCCTGAAGCTATAGGCTGAGTAAATGGGGACGTGGTCGGCCGTGTCGTACAGTGTGACGTGGTGTTGGCAGATCTTCTGGAGCGAGTGGTCCTCTAGGCCCGTAGGGCGTCTCCATGTACAGCAACTCCTTCTCCACCGTCCCCTGAACACCATCCGCCATTGCCATGGTGACCAGTAGTAAGGCCTGTGTCCAGAGTAGGGCCATGATGACTTCAGTTACAAGGTCACGATGTAGAAGTGGAGTTAAGCTCTCCCAATGGAAGGAAAGGAGAAGTCTGTGTGTGAGTCTGAGGAGCTTCAATGAGGTGATATGTCCTTTGCATTCCTGTGCATGTGTCTCTCTCTGTTACTATCTGTCTGTCTGTCTTTCCGTCCCTCTTAGTACCTATGTGTGTCCCTGAGCTCTTTGTGTCGGCAGCTCTGAAGGAGAGGTACACCTGTGTCTCAGCGTTAGCTCTCCCTAATCTGGGCAAAGTATGCAAAGCCATGCACCTTTTAGCCCAGCTGACTCGCCCATCATTGGCTATAAGGAGGAATAAAGAGGTCATTGCTAGCCTGGTCCCAGATGTATTTGTGCTGTAGAGCCAATGGCTATGGACTTTGTCATGACATCAACTATAGAAGTTGGCAATACAGCACACGATCTGGGACCAGGGGAGGCTATTACCAAATCCTGATGGGTTTTTCCATTGGTAGTTGGAGGAAGTGAATTAATTTAGCTGGACTGAAACCTCTAAAGACTGAAAACAGACTGATTGACAGGCGACTGTTTGGTCACTTTAGAACGAGCGGTTCCTGGACCATAGTGGATGGAAAACCAAACTTACCTCAGCTCGCTCTGAGGGGCCAGTTCCTGTCACTTAACGTGTCAAAAGTTTTTTTTTATAGAGGTGTTGGTGTTTCATACGTCATATCATATGTGATAGGTTTCAGTCTCTTCCTGGAAGGCTGTGGTGGCTAGACTCATAGATGATCTTGTATATGGTTATGCTGGATGTGTTGGTGTCATGTGTACTCAGGCATGACTTGATGGGAAATCAAAGAGAGCCCTTCCAGCACACCCTTTGAAGGGGAAACAAGTGTCAGGTACAGTGGGGAAAAATGGTATTTAGTCAGCCACCAATTGTGCAAGTTCTCCCACTTAAAAAGATGAGAGAGGCCTGTAATTTTCATCATAGGCACACTTCAACCATGACAGACACAATGAGACAGGATCTGCCTCCAGAGGTAAAAGCTTCTCCCAAGTGGGTGTGACACCTACTCCTGTTGCCTGCTGCACTGCTGCTTGGATTCCACCTGGCGATCTGTTCACCGTCTGCCCTGGCCTGTCTCCCCCTGTCTGGTACAGGTACCCCCCCATCACCCCCCCCCCCCCCCTGCATGCTTTGTTGATTCTGAACTTTTTTTGGGTGTTTGTTTAGGGACAGTGTTTGTTCCCATGCTCGGGACTGACTCTCTATTGGTTACACAGACTTTTAGCCTCCCGTCATATGGTCAGATGAAACCAAAATATAACTTTTTGGTAAAAACTCAACTCGTCGTGTTTGGAGGACAAAGAATGGTGAGTTGCATCCAAAGAACACCATGCCTACTGTGAAGCATGGGGGTGGAAACATCATGCTTTGGGGCTGTTTTTCTGCAAAGGGACTAGGAAGACTGATCCGTGTAAAGGAAAGAATGAATTGGGCCATGTATCTTGAGATTTTGAGTGAAAACCTCCTTCCATCAGCAAGGGCATTGAAGATGAAACGTGGCTGGGGCTTTCAGCATGACAATGATCCCAAACACACCGCCCGGGCAACGAAGGAGTGGCTTCGTAAGAAGCATTTCAAGAGGAGATCTGCATGGAGGAATGTTCCAAAATACCAGCAACAGTGTGTGAAAACCTTGTGAAGACTTACAGAAAACGTTTGACCTCTGTCATTGCCAACAAAGGGTATATAACAAAGTATTGAGATAAACTTTTGTTATTGACCAAATACTTATTTTCCACCATAATTTACAAATAAATTCATAAAAAATCCTACAATGTGATTTTTGGGATTTTTTCCCCTCATTTTGTCTGTCATAGTTGAAGTGTACCTATGATGAAAATTACAGGCCTCTCTTATCTTTTTAAGTGGGAGAACTTGCACAATTGGTGGCTGACTAAATACTTTTTTGCCCCACTGTACCTCAATGACATGAGTGATTCAGTTGATCCATTTCCTTGTCAAGGCCATAACAGTTTATGTTTCTGTACGTGTGTATTGGGCATAGCAACAAATAATTGGTGAATGAAAATTGTACCCCCACCCGGTTAACAATACCTCTCCGAATGGTGTTACTGGCGGTGGTGAGGCCGGTGATAACATAGACCGCTCCCATGGCAGTAGTTGATGCGGCGTGGTGGGGAGCCAGTTGTGTTGGAGGAACTCCTTGGCCTGGGGCACCACATTGGCCAGGCTGTAGGTGGAGGCCTTGTCCCCGGGCCTGGTGCTGGTCGGGGTCCAGCTGGCCATGCCTGGCTCTGCTCCATGGCTAGGAGTCTGGATGTAGACCGGGGGAATGGCTGCATGTTACCTGTCCTAGAGCCACTGGACAGCTGGAGTAGATAGAGAGGGATAGAGCAGTGTGTGATTACACAGACAGAACATAGATGCTACACGGTACAGGCGCCATTGGACAGCTGGAGAGGAGTGAGTGAGAGAGTGAGGAGTAGCATGCAACAGATGAATGCGTATAAAAATGAGTTATTATACAAATTGCAAACAGGAATATCAATAGTACTATGTAACAATGTGTACCATTTACCTGCACTTTGTTCACAGTGAGACCTGTTCATTGTGAGGGAAGTGTCAGTTGGTGCTGTGCTTATCAAGACTTCTAGCCACCATGCCAGAGTACCAGAGGAAGGGTTTCAACTGTGCTCACCGCCACAATAAAGCCCTCTTCTCACCACTGTAGCAGATGGTCTATTCTTTGAATAAGGCTCTTTATCAGCTTCTAACCCCAAAGCCATTAGACTGCTGCACAGTTCATCAAATGGCTACATGGGCTATTTGCATTGACCCCCCTTCCTTTTTTTACACTGTTGCTACTGGCTGTTTATTATCTATGCATAGTCACTTAACCCCTACCTACATGTACATATTACCTCAATCACCACGACTAACCTGTACCCCCGCACATTGACGCTACCGGTCCCCCTGTATATTGTTATTTTATTTATGTATTTTGTTTTTTAAACTTTAGTTTATTAAGTCAATATTTTCTTAACTCTTATCTTTCTTAAAACGGCATTGTTGGTTAAGGGCTTGTAAGCATTTCACGCTAAGGTCTACTACACCTGCTGTATTCGGCACATGTGACAAGTCAAATGTGATTTGATGATCTCTTCTTCAGTTTGATTTGAACACAGAGTTCAAAATATTGCGATACGATATTTTGACCATATCGCCCAGCCCTATCCACAGATCTCAGAGAGAGAATGACTGCCTAAGCAGTCAAATGGCTCTGTATGTCAAGTGGCAGTGCCAGGGACCCGTTTTATTGGGTGCCTGGTTGATTATTTATGGAAAAGCAGTAGCAGACAGGTGTGTGGAATTAGAGTTAGGAAACTGCTGGGTCTAATCTTGTTTTTCTGGTGCCATGAAACATTCACTAATGCACAGATATGAACTATCTGTATCTGTCTGCAAAGGCTTTCTTATAAGTGAACACCAACCCTCACACCTAAACACACATAGCAACAGCAGGTGGTGGTTCATAACCAAAGGAAACTGCAGGCCCCATCTACATAAACAAAGCCTTGACCACAACGGAAACGCCGCCTCCAGGATGGAACCCACAGACATCTTGCCGTTTGTTTCCCTGTAGTCAGCTCGTCAGTCAGACGTCCGACAGACACAGAATGCTCCATTGTTCCTTGATCATCTTCATCAAACCCATCATCATCAGCACCAAGAGATTGTGATTGATATTATGTCAGGTGAGAGGTTATATATGTCTATGCTTTTACTCTCTATGTGTGTCTCCAAAAGAGAGCAACACTGTTTTTTTTCCCCATCCCTTTTCTTTTTGTAGGGGAACAGGAGTCTGCTCACCCTACACATTCTATAGTTTAATGGAGATAGTTACAGAGGTGAAGTGAGCAAGGAGAAAGATGAGAGCTGTGCAGTTGACTCAGGGATCGAACCCCTGTCGCATATGTACCCAGGAATTAACAGTGATTTTTCCACTAGACAAATCAAATTACGCCACACTATCTTAACATTAGGCACGTTTTGAGTTCTGAAAACATCGGACAAACGTTGATATTGGAATGTAATATCCAGTTAAGTTTACCATTTGAATTGACCTTGATCTTTAAATGTATGTCAAATCTACTTTCTCCTCCTCTCCAGGCACACAGACTTCTCTGGTTGCCCTGCTGTGGCTGTGGGGAGCGTGGCTTTCCCCTGTCCTGTCCTCGTGCACCACGGGCCGGCCAGCAGAGTGCAAGGCTGCGCTGTCAGCTCCCGGTACCAACCTGGCGGGCGAGGGTTTCGACGTAGTCACCATGGAACGCAAGCAGGCCTATGTCATCGACGTGGACACCTGGAGGAAGAGCGATAACGGTACCTGTACCCTCTGTGTTAACCCTTTCATGGGAGGCCAGACTCAGAGGCTGCCTGCGGCTGTGGTGGACTGGCGTCCCTCGCAGAAGTGCAACATGATGTTAGCCAGTATGGTCTACGACTCCAGCGAGGCGTTTGTGAGCAGCAGCCAGACAGAGGTAATACTACTAAACTCAACATGTCAGGTGTTGGTTTCATCAGCTGAAAGAAAAGTTACCAGACATGTTCCATACGCATAAAAAGCGTATTTCTCGAACATTTTGCAAACAACTTTGTTCACATCCCTGTTAGTGAGCATTTCTCATTTGCCAAGATAATCCATCCATTTGACAGGCGTGTCATATCAATGAGCTGATTGTGCTGCGGACAGTAAAAGGCCACTCTAAAATGTGCAGTTTTGTCACACAACACAGTGCCGCGGATGTCTCAAGGTTTGAGAGAGCGTGCAATTGGTATGCTGACTGCAGGAATGTCCACCAGAGCTGTTGCCAGAGAATTTAATGTTAATTTCTCTACCACAAACGGCTTCTGTCATTTTAGAGAATTTGTCAGTACTTCCAACCAGCCTTCCAAACACAGAACAAATACAGTATGTGGCCGAGCGGTTTGCTAATGTCAACTTTGTGAACAGAGTGCCCCATGGTGGTTCTGGGGTTATGGTATGGGCAGGCATAAGCTACAGACAACGAACACAATTGCATATTATCGATGGGAATTTGAATAAACACCCGAAATACCGTGCCGAGATCCTGAAGCTGTCGTGGAAAAATTCGGTCAGTCATATTTCACAAATACTGGAGCATGTGAGTTCAAACAGACTTTCATTAGCACTTAACAAAAGCCGAGCTGGTTCATGAATACAACAGCCTTCCAGTCTTGGCACACACGTTTGATATATTTGTCCTCCTTTCGCCACACTCACAGTAACTCCTTTCAATGGCTCATCCCCTCAGGCATTTAGCCACCGTTATCTTATTGGTTTCGTATTAGGGCATGGAACCAGTAGAGCCACAGAAATAGACACAGTCTGCACTCGCCTTAAGCCAGGTTCATGCATGTAGGACCATAGTTACAGACCTTGGCACTTTACAGGAATAACCATGCATGTCATCCTGCTAACTCCTCTGAAGGGGACACCCCTGTTCTGGAAAAAAAACCCAAGAGGCTTAACTATAGCAACAGTACATAGTTGGCCTAGTTGGCCATAACACAGTTACAGGAAAAGCCAGTCGTGTCCACACCCCAGAGAGGTGCATGTTTAATGGTGTCTAATGACCCGGAGCACACACAGTGCACTAGTTTTGCTGGCTCCTTCTGAAACAAATTATTGCCACATATGTCCGGAAAAAATCACAATGAATCCCATTGTGAAGCCCATTTTTTAAAAAGGTTTCTGTGACCAAGAGATGCATATCTGTATTATCAGTCATGTGAAATCAATAGATTAGGGCCTAATGAATTGATTTAAATTGACAGATATCCTCACGTGAACTGTTACTCAGTAAAATATTTGGAAGTTTTACATGGTACATTCACATTTTTGTACAGTATATAAAATATATATTTATAGAGAGAGAGAGATTTATAATAATAGTCAGAAGTATAATAATAATATAAATAAGAATAATTGATTCAATATATATTTAAATATAGCTCTTTTCCCTATACTCAAAGTGCTTTATGTCGGTAAACTCACCTTATCCACCACCATGTGTAGGTAGATGTCAGTTGGAAGATTGGTCTGGACATTATGACCCCCAAGGCTAAGGGGTCGTTCATGGTGGGGGGCACCCACTCCAGAGCTGCCAAAACGGTGATGAGCCAGTCGAAGAAGGACAAGTACAGCTTCATCAAACAGGATATACACTGCTCTTATTACAGGTGATATACCATATAAATATAACATCACTTGTATTCTAGAAGTTTAACTTTATAGAACCAACACTGCTCTCTACAGGCTATAAACTCTCCATCTTGTGTGTTTCTTTCTCAGATACCGCCTGCTAGATGACCCTCCCCTGCACCCTGAGTTCTCTCGCTCCCTGGGCCTCCTGCCCCCCCTCTACACAGCCCAGACCAAGGTTGAATACAGATATTTTCTTGCCAACTTTGGCACCCACTTCATCAAGAAGGTTCTCCTGGGGGGGCGGGTGAAGAGCGTGACCTCCCTGCGAGTGTGTCAGGCGGCCCTGAGTGGCTACAACGAGAACGAGGTCCTTTTCAATCAAAATATATGACTAAATGTATTTATCTATTTATTTATTTAAAGAAAATGTACATTACGTTAAAAACAATAATAATCCAGGTCAAGGACTGTCTTGAGGCTGAGGCCTCCGTCGCCACCGTTACCGGAACAGCCGAAGTAAAGACAGAGACCAAGTTCTGCAAGGCGGATCTTAAGAAACGTGACATCAAGGACAGCTTCAGCAGCACCTTCCAAGAGAGGTTTGATTGATTTTAATTTGATAGATTTTTGGGGGTTAATGGGCATTATACAAGACTTATGAAACACATATTTCCATTGTGGTCCTCGTTTAAGACAAATCATGACTAATGATGAACAAACAGGTTTACCGAGGTGGTGGGGGGACAGACGGACGGGACGCCAGACTTGCTCTTCTCCCAAACGGGTGGAAACTCCAAGGCCTTCGCTGATTGGGCGAGCAGCCTGAAGACCATCCCTGACATCATCAACTACTCCCTTCACCCCCTCCACCTATTGGTGAAGCAAGCAAGTAAGAGGGCTGGGCTGAAGAAGGCTGTGGAGGACTATATCCTGGAACATGCTCTGGTCAAGCACTGCTCTGGGAAGTGCAAGGGAGGCTCCAGCCCCAGTGCCCACGACTCCTGCCAGTGTGTGTGCCAGGCCAGCAAGGAGATGACCAGCCAGTGCTGCCCGCAGGAGAAGGGCCAGGCCCGCCTTACCGTCACCGTGATGAACGCCAAGGGCCTCTGGGGGGACATCACCTCTGAGACCGACGGCCTCGTCAAGGTATTATCTCTTTTATTTTATCTTACTAAGACATTTGTTTTTAAATGGACTTGAATGCAAAAGTCTAGGATTTTATGTGATTTACATTTCCGTAGCCACATCCCTCTACACTATGTGGACATCCCTTCAAAAGTATGTGGACACCCCGTCAAATTATTGTATTTGGCTATTTCCTCCACACCCGTTGCTGACAGGTGTATAAAATAGAGCACACAGCCAGCCATTGCAATCTCCATAGACACACATTGGCAGTAGAGCGAGGTCCATAGAGAAATGGTTTGTCGAGATTGGTGTGGCCTGCATAGAGCCCATATGTGACTGGCCTGCATAGAGCCCTGACCTCAACCCCACCGAATACCTTTGGGATGAATAGGAATGCCATCTGCGAGCCAGGCCTGATCACCTAACATCAGTGCCCGACCTCACTAATGCTTGTGGCTGAATGGAAGCAAGTCCAAACAGCAATGCTCTAACATCAAGTGGAAAGCCTTCCCATAAGAGTGGAGGCTGTTATAGCAGGAAAGAGGGGGGCTACTCTATATTAATGTCCATGATTTTGGAATTAGATGTTCAACGAGCCGGTGTCCACATACGTTTGGCCATGTAGTTTATATACTAAAACGAGTGGCAGGGGCCCCCATTTTTTTTCTTCTTCCTAATCACATAACAGTACCTTTAAATAAAGTTTGATTTGGTTTGATCCGTCAAGGTGTCAATGGATGGAGCAGCCATGCAGACCAGGGTGATCTACAACAACAACAACCCCACCTGGAACAAATTATTAGACTTCGGTTTCGTCAAGCTCTCCCTGGCCAGCGAGCTGAAGTTTGCTGTGTACGATGAAGACAAAACCTGGTACAAGCCTTGGAACGACCTTCTGGGGGAGTGCAGCGTCCGGCTGGGTTCTCACAGGAAAATGTGTCCCATGAATCATGGAACCCTGTACTTTTCCTACAAGGTTGACTGTGCCACAGGACTTGGGGGCTCCACCTGTGGGGAGTATGTCCCCTCTGGGATGAACTCTGACCTCTCTGACCTCTACACCTCCCGCAACTCCCTCAACATGACCCAGGATCTGCTGGCTCACGTCCGGACGGGCCGGCCCCTAGGAGACCCCCTGGCTTTCGTGGTTAAGCAGAAGGCTAATGGTCATGGAAAAAACACATGAATCTCACATCGCATGTGAGGGATAATGGTTACCCTTGTCTCCTTGCGCTCAGTGAGCTGTGATCAAAACCGCTATGCTATGCACTATAAACCTTATCCTGGCCTATCTAACTTTAAGGCATACCATTTCTAACCTATTGTTCTGAACCATAAATCATTTTACTTTGGTAAAAAAACAAAACAACAAAAACATCCAAAGTGCTGTATATCCTATGTATTTCTGACGGTAATGGTTTATACACATGTTTATATGTTTATTGAACAGGGGCCATGTACAATTACAAAATGAAATATCATGCATTAAAATGGACATTTATGTTTTCATTCTCTCATGACTGTGCCATGTTGTTTGTGCTACCACTGCAATAAAAAGCTACTTGATTTGAAATATTCAGTTGGTAGTCCAGGACATCAATTCATTGACCCTAACTTGAAAACTAATGTGCTGCTTTTATGTTGTATTCAATGCAAGCAATTTTCTCTAAATATATAATCATTGAATACATTTTAGAAATGAATATTTACTACAGTTGGTGTAGCCTACTTTGTGGACTGCACCTCTTCATTGACAAACTGGACCAGTTCAAGGAGTCACTGTTAAGATTCTTTTCCATTGATATGTTATACAAGAAAGTGATTTCTTTATTATGGAATATATTTGGTGGGAAATACTAATACATTAAGATGGGTTGGGGTCAATTGCATTTCAGCTCCCGTCAGATCAGGATGTACAGTACACTAAAATTACAATTCCAGATCACTTCAATTTTGAACAATTTTAATTTGAATTGGCGTTTGGTTCACTTTAGGAATTGACCGGAATTTAAATTGAATTTAACCCAACCCTGACAGTAGGAGGCATCAGGATGATTGTGTGTGTACTTCAGGGTATAGTATTGTAAGTACACAATTTAATCTTACTATTCAGCTACTACAAATAGCTAAGCACTGATATTTCACAGGGACATTAGCATCTCAAAGTCTCTTAGAAAAGCGAAAAGTTTAGGAAAGTATTATATTCTCACAATTGTCCAATTCAATGGTTTCTCAACACTTTCCTGAATCACAGAAGTGTAAGTTAAATGTCAGACCATGCTTGATTTTACCAAACCCAATGTTACAGAAAAATGAAAGATAAAACCACATAAAAAACCCAAACTGTAAATGAATACTAGCACAAATACAAAACACAATTAGAAAATTATTCTCTGTAAATACTACCATTTATTTAAATGTAGAAGATTCACAAAAAAAGTGTTGACTTCAAGAGGCAATATTCTGCAGTTCGCATCAGACAACAGATTCCTTGTTGATTGTTATCAGTGCCTGCCAAAGTAGACTGATAGTCACACCAAGTTCAAGGACTGATGTATCTTTTGTGAATTGCTTTCAAGCAAAGAAGCTGAGGCACAGTGTATAACAGATTATCATTCCAGCCACCATTTTGTGGCTCTTCGATTAGACTATTCTGCAAAGTGATGAAGCAGATGCCTTGTCTTGATTCTGTAAACTAAAACCTAAAACATAATCAGATTTAAGCATCTTTATCATAAATGTTTCTTCTTTGTTTAGTGTTAAATCTGACCCTTTTTCTTACCGGCAAAGGCGTTTTTTTTATTTTTTACTATGGCCCGACACATCATTACTCTACAAGATGCTATTCCTCTTCGAGAGGATGAATGGGCTCTCAATTTAAAAAAAAATGTAGACACAGGGAATACCTGGACAAAATACCTGAAATTCACCAATTTAATTTATCTGTTTACTCTGCCCTCATATTCAAGTGTTATACCATATTATTTCCAGTGACAACTATGTGGAGTTTGTGCAAACAATTTTGTGAGCTTATTACAGTATTATAGACCAAATGTTTTATTTAACTAGGCAAGTCAGTTACGAACAAATTAATCTTTACCATGACGGCCTACCCATGCCAAACCTGGGCCAATTGTGCACCGCCATATGGGCCTCCCAATCACAGACAGATGTGATACAACCTGGATTCAAACCAGGGACACCTTTTGCACTGAGATGCAGTGCCTTAGACCGCTGAGCCACTATGTCGTGGGATGTATGTAGAAGAACCCTTACCTTCTAATGGCTCGTCTGGCTTGTGCATGTCATAGAGCAAAACATTACTTGTGTGTGTTCGTGAGAGTCTCAGCTTTTCATAGTGGGGTCATAATACCGTTCAGACATTACAGATGTTTTTTTTTGTGAGAACAACCGTTTTCGGGATCTGCCCTCGTCTCATAAACACTGCTCTAGTTCAGCACCTGTTAATTTGCGCAGGCGAATGGTTGGTTTTGGCAGATGCAGAAGATATAGACGAATCTAATGCAAAAGAAACACCGGTCTGTAGCTAAAACACACAATGTTTAAAAGGGGTTAGAAGCACTAGAATGTGCTGGCGATACCGTGGGACTCAAAGCATTAGTAATGCTAAAGGACTCTCTAAGGCTCTTTTCTGCCTGTTTCTTTGTGATCCATTTCCAGGAAAAGGGGATATCTCCTGGGCATGCATCATACTCTTTGGAAAATTCCTTGTTGAATTTTGCCATCACATATTTCCAGTAGTCTGAGGCTTGTATGCTGGGATCTGCTGGAATATGCCAATTGGGGAAAATGTCTCTGTACTTTTTGAAAGGGTGGTATTTTCCATTTGTCTCGTAGCATCTGAAAGAACTCTCACTGAACACAGAGGAGGAGCAGATATCAGTCACGAGTTCCTTTGAACCATCAAACCTGTATCGACCAAGTCCCTGTGGTCTGTGTATTGAAGCACAGTGATCATTGTGGGCCTCCCCTCCTGCCTCGCATGGTGACTTGCAGAATGGACACTGCTTCCCGCAGCCAAACACTCTTGTGAACAAAACGTTCTGTGGTTTAATCCTCAGTTGTTCCAATTTCTTACTTACATCTGTTGCATTTCTGAATTCTTCTCTCAGAGACTGTTCCATCTCCACTACAGATGTTTTGAGCCAGTAGGAAAACTGTTCCTGGTTGGAATTGTTGAGGATCATGGTGGCTTCCAATGCATCTTGGGGGATGACCAGCTTCTCTCCAAGTTCACTGCATATGTCCTGAATGAATTCATTTATGTTGCCATTCTTATTCGTCTGTACTTTTGTGATTGCCTCAGTGATGACTCTGATGATCCCTTTGAGTTGACAGTCTTCCAACTCAAACATTCTTTTCCCTTGTGAAAATCGTTTCAACAATTCACCCAAAATCCAATTCTTGACAAAGTCTTCATAGTGACAAGTGTAGCTCACATAGTTGGCAAAGTTGAATTCTGACAGTAGTTGCTTCAAGATAGAGTACTGGAAAAATGTCCGAGAGCTGAATTGAAAGGCATTCTGTCCTGTCAGCATTTCGTCAACAATTTCCGGACCCAAGGAACTGGCAACATAGGCTTTTACTGCTGGTTTAAGACACAGGTTGGTGAACTCCACAGATTTCTTCTGACACTGATCTTGTCCATTGAACAAGTCTTTGAAGTTTGCCAAGTATTTACCTTTGAACTGTTCAAGGCACAAACGAGGATTATTGTCACATATGAACTGTTCATGCATTGATTGGAAAGCCCTGGATGCAAACCCACAAATGTACAATTTAATGGAGACTTCAAATTTATCGCTTGTTTCAAGATTTTTGTTGGCGTTCAACTTCTCTTCAATCATATGCATTATCTCTTGAATGTATGTGTCATTGTAATCTGTTTTATTTTGGATCTTCTCATTCACAAATTGTTTGCATATCTCTATAAGGTTGTCTGCCATGGCCTGGGTTTTTCTTGTGTGCTCATCCATGTACAAACCCTTTAATAATCTCTTGAAAAACCCCTGTGGAGTGACTATGAAGGGTTCTTCTCCATGATCTTTAAGTTTCTCTTTGTTCAGCTTTTCATTCACTGAACCTCCCTTCTGCTTCATGTTAGACCGGAGTTGGTTGAAAACATCACTCACAATGTCTCGTTTCTTTAATCCTGTAAAAGAGAGCTCCTGCACGGTTTCCTGCCACACCTTTTCAAATTCTCTATCAAGGTCCTTCTCTGACCGCTCAGAATGGCTCTTTCTGCAGTCCTCAAGCAACTTCAGCACCTTCTCCTCCATCACGGCTGTGTGGTTTTTCTTGATTGTGTCAAGCTTTTTCATTCCTTTTCGAATCTCAAAAGCAGCTTCCAGTTTACTCATTATAGAGTTTTCCATCTCACTTTTCATACTTTTGGTGCTGTTTGCAAAATCCTCTCTGTATCTCTCCACAAGATAGACATGGCCCTCTGTCTGCTCGTAGTACTTGGTCAGGTTGTCAAGAATGGTCTTCTCCCATTTGACAAGTTCCGTTGAGGCTGCACTTTTCAATTGACAGAGAAAATCCCTCTCATCTCCTGTCTGAGATTTCATTGCTATTGTTCCAAAGTTGGAAATCCTTGCTTCAGCACTTGTCATCCATGTGTGCATGTGTTTTCTGACAGACCATTCCCACTTGTTGAACTCAATGCACAACTTCATGTAGGCATCAGCCACCAGGCTGTTTCTGAAGCTGAAGATGAAGTTTTCATACTTCACAGCATTCCAAAGGCTTTTTGTCCACTCCAGAAAGTCCATGATGTTGTTCGCAGAGGCTTCACAGTTCTGGAAAACCTTGATCATGTTATTTTTGAACTCGTAGACGGACTCGCTGTACCCGGCATTGACAGGTGCCATTGGAGGGTTTCCATGCCAAAGTCCAGGGATGTACCAGTTACCAGTCTCTGGGTTGTACTCCATCACATCTGTGAAGCTCATGCTCTCCTCCTTGTTTTCCATTCTGGCTGCTGCCTGGGTCATCTCATTCAATTGCTCCAAGAGCATTTTCCGGTCTCTCATGTTCTTGTCATGTGCCGAGACATCTGCCACGTTCTGGTGGACAAACTGGCACTTGGGTTTCTTTCCCACCTCTTTCATTCGGAGAAAAGCGTGGACGACGATCTGCAGGATGTCTTTCATCTCAATCGAATTCTCCATGGCAATATTGATAATTGTGACATCACTTAGCCCAACAACTAGAGTGGCTAGCTCGTTGTCATGCTCATAGCTGTCATCCAGCTGTACCAACTCTGGAGACTTCAGTCCTTCTGTGTCGATGATCACGAGGAAATCGCAGTTCAGCTCCTTTTTGAAGTCGTCTTTGACTTTGATGAGAAGCATGAAGGCCCCTCTTGTGCATCTGCCGCTACTGACTGCGAACTGCACTCCAAACATTGTGTTCAGTAGGGTGGACTTTCCTGTGCTCTGAACACCTAGAACAGTTACCACCAGGATCTTGTTCTTTGGCTGCACCAAGACATTGAGCTGATGCAGCACATCACTCACCCATCTCAGAGGTATGTTCGACGCGTCTCCGTCCACCAGCTCCAGAGGAAACCCATCCAGAAGCAGCTCAGCACATAGTCTGGGCAGGTGCTGCAGTTGCTTCCGTGACTCTTCAGTTTCTCCCAGTAAGACTGCAGATTCGTACAGTTGACCCATTTCACGTAGGAAATGTTCGGTTCCCAAAGAACTGTTTGAAATCTGTCTATCAAGGTATGCAATTTCATCTTGGTTTTCAGACCAATTCTGAGACTTTTCTTTATACATTTCCCTCAGGCCAGAAAGGTTTTTACGAGCCATATTGTCTAGGTTCATTCTCATCCATTTCAAGAAGTAGGACCTTTCTAGCCCTGTGCTTGATATTGCATGTATGAAGCAGGTCATTGCCTCTGACATGTCATAACTCCTTTGCTGTTCCCTAAGTTGTCTCTTCTCTGCTTGCAGTTCACTTTTGTACGTCTCAATGTTCTTGTCACCAGCTTTCCGCAGTCTGCATTCCTCCTTCTCCAGACGTGCCAGCTCCTTCCAGATCTGTCCCTGCAAGGGAAGCTGTGTTTCCTTATACTGTGGTGTGTCATGTATGTTTGAAGTAATTGCATCAGCATTTTGCTTGGCACTCTGACATTCTTGGCAGTCCTCGTCAACCAAGATCCCAAGATTGTGTGCCACTTCAGCCATCTGCTCCAATGGCATTCTGGACGTTGAACTCTTGATGACCTCCCCAACTGTGTTTCTCAGGTTCTTCACAAAGTCTGCATCATTCATCTGTTTGGTTTTCAGGATGATGTTGCTTTTCTTCAAGTTCAACTCTGCTGCTGTTTTCTTTAAAGCATCAATGCTGAAGCTCTTGCTCTGTGGGTTACCCACCAGAAACAGCTGTGCCTTGGTGTTTTGGCTGGTCAGTAGCTTGTACTTGGTGTCTAAGTTGTCAATGAACACAAAAACTGCTGCAGAGGTTGAACAAAGAAAGGAGTACTGGGCCTCAAAGGAACTGATGTCCCCTCTCAGATTGGTTACAGCAACAGCTTCACCAAAAATATCAATGTTCTTGTTCCCACAGGGAAGGTACCAGCTTATCTCAACTAATCCATTGGATATCCTCCTTGGACTATCACCACATTCCATATCATGGTGAACAAACGTGTCGTGATACTGTTGGGGATTACTCAGAAGCTTGTTCAGAATCTGTGACTTGGACAGAGAGCACTCACCCAATCTAACAAAAGAGACCATGGGGAGGTCAGAGAGAACAATCCTGTCTTCAACAAATCCTCTTGGGTCTGACAATGAATGAGGTCTAAACTTCTTGACAATGTCTCGCATTGCCCAAAGCATCAGCATGCACTGTTTTGTCTCACAATTGGGGAGAAGTAGGGGCACAGAAAACTGACACATTGACATTTTCAAGACCATCTCTTGCTGCAGAAAACCATTAGAGCACAGAAAGAGAGCAGTAACAACGTCTAAGGGGTTTACAACATTACTAGAGTCCATGTTATCAACTAGACTCTCCAGATCTAGGTCTATGTTGCAAAATGAAGCATCACAACTTTCCTCACCTCCTGATGAGGTACATTTCACACTCCTAGCTGTTACATTAACCATCATTAACCTCTTCAAGAAAGTCCATGGTAAGGCTGAGAGAGTCTGAGCGGGTTCATCTGTGACGGTCTTCTCATCGATCTGCAGCACGGTGCTCAGGGCGAGCTTCTCTGTGTAGTGTTGCTCCAACCCCAGGTCCAACAGCAAGCTCTCCAGGTGGGTTTCTGTGAGGGATCGAGAAGGGTTTCAGATCTGAGCACCTTGGTTGTCAATCAATCCATTAGAAAACATCCTCCTGTCAAAGTAACACAGTGAAAATTCTTAATACACTCACTTGTGCGTACATATGTCACAGCAGACTTGCTTTGTGTCCCGTTTTTCAGCACCGTAGAGACGTGGAAGGAGTATTTGACACCTGGACTCAGACTGGAGAACATCAGGGTGTTGGATTCTGTTGTTATCTTCTGCACATCCTCTCCATCACAGGAACAGGTCACGAGACATGCCTCAGGAACACCAACACGTTTGTCCCAACTCAGAGACACTGATTCACTGCTGACATGATCTATCTTTATCTTTTCAGGTGGCACAGGTTCTGCAAAAAGGACAAAGGACCCAATCCAATTTTAACTGAACTAATGAAAACACAAGTTAAACATAATTCTCCCTGTAATGCAAGAGGCCATGTTTGAATCAAAGCACTTACTTGTATAGATGGACATTGTGACCGATGCTCTCTGATTCCTATTGTCAGTGACCGATGAGACGCTGAAAGTGTACTCTGTCCCCGGGTACAAGCCTTCCACGTCAGTGCTGTTGGATCCTTGGATGGACAGGATCTCTCTCTGGGTGTAGCAGGAGTAGGTCAATTTGTACCTCCATGCCGGGTCAAAAGGAGGCCAGCTCAGAGAAACAGAGTCACTGCCAACATAGTGAACTGTTATTTCTCCGGGGGAGGACAGCTCTGTGAAAGAGAGTAAAAAGTTCAGTTATAGATAATGTTCATCTCTGGGAAAGAGTTGTAGCGGCTAAGGATGGGCACAGTTATTCGAATATCCGAATGGAGGTTAGTATTCGATTACTTGTGTGAATGTTCATTTTAGCAGAAAATGAATATTAGGCCTATTATAACAATGAAAAGCTTGTGTTATTAAATGATATTATCATTGTGACATTGTTACACACAGGGATATACCATGACATTTTTAATTTTTAATGTAATAAAACAAGTTTTTATGATGATGGTATGAAAAGGTTATAAATAAATGCTTTGTCTGTATACTGTATTATCGCTACTGTTGTTATGCTAGCAGTGAAAAACAGATACAACCGGTGACGGTTATTAACAACTACAGCTGATGTAGTGGTAAAACAAATTGGTGGGTAACTGCTTATGATTGTTCACAGTGAATAAAGTAATGCTCCCTATATTTTATGCACTTTTCCATGATATGCGAGTAAACTCTTGAACATAATACAAATCATTTACGTGTGTTTTACCCCCACTACACCACTGGTTACAACATAATATCACTACAACTCCCTAATATGCATACAGATGCAGTGTTTTCATGTGAATGGAAAGAAACTGATATTCATTTTATGAAATGATAAAGAATACTCTAAGCTTGACAATAATTCAGAGATACAGTATTTTGTAAATTA
Source organism: Oncorhynchus gorbuscha (assembly GCF_021184085.1). Taxonomy (NCBI): domain Eukaryota; kingdom Metazoa; phylum Chordata; class Actinopteri; order Salmoniformes; family Salmonidae; genus Oncorhynchus; species Oncorhynchus gorbuscha. The sequence continues at coordinate 19,492,093 of NC_060193.1, forward strand.
TATAATTTCCTCTAATATTACTGAAGCACCTTCTGCAGCAGCCTCCATCTGTTGAGCTGGCTCTACCTCCAGACCGTCCACTTGTGCTCTCTGACATGTGTCCTCATCTTCCCCAAGTTTTAAGTCAAGGAATTGATCACTTGCATCATGAAAGTCCTTCAAATGAATAGAAAAACGTTCACAGCTAGAATGAAAGGTTTTACACTTTCACATTTCTGTCAATGTAATGATTAAAAAATGTCCCCACATTGCAAATTGCAAAGCAAATTAATTGATGAAAGAGGGCACATTTTAAGGACAACTACATAAAGTATTCACACCCCATGATTTTCCCCACATTTCTTTGTGATACAAATTGAGATTGTAATTGTTATGCAGGTGAATGAGGACCCAAAAGCGACTTGGCGAAAACAGAGTCTTTAATCCAGTAAAGTAAATCTACAATCATAAGGCATAATTCCACTCGTAATGACGAGAACAGACTGGAGACTCGATCAAGAACTGCAGGTTGCCTCGGGAAGGCACTTGAACGTAGCAGACTCAGACACCTGCTCACCACGCAGCATCTGAGGGAAACACGACACGACAGGGCGATACACAGACACAGCACGGTGAACAATAGACAAGGATCCGACAGGGCAGAAACGGAAAACAAGGGGAGAAATAGGGACTCTAATCAGGGAAAAAGATAGGGAACAGGTGTGGGAAGACTAAATGATTGATTAGGGGAATAGGAACAGCTGGGAGCAGGAACGGAACGATAGAGAGAAGAGAGAGAGGAAGAGAGAGAGAAAAAGGGGAACGAACCTAAAAAGACCAGCAGGGGGAAAACGAACAGAGGGAAAAGCAAAATGACAAGACAATCTAAGACAAAACATGACAGTACCCCCCCACTCACCGAGCGCCTCCTGGCGCACTCGAGGAGGAATCCTGGCGGCAACGGAGGAAATCATCAATAAGTGAACGGTCCAGCACGTCCCGAGACGGAACCCAACTCCTCTCCTCAGGACCGTAACCCTCCCAATCCACTAAGTATTGGTGACCCCGTCCCCGAGAACGCATGTCCATGATCCTACGTACCTTGTAAATAGGTGCGCTCTCGACAAGGACGGGAGGGGGAGGGAAGACGAACGGGGGTGCGAAGAAAGGGCTTGACACAGGAGACATGGAAGACAGGATGGACGCGACGAAGATGTCGCGGAAGAAGCAGTCGCACAGCGACAGGATTGACGACCTGGGAGACACGGAACGGACCAATGAACCGCGGAGTCAACTTACGAGAAGCTGTCGTAAGAGGAAGGTTGCGAGTGGAAAGCCACACTCTCTGGCCGCAACAATACCTTGGACTCTTAATCCTACGTTTATTGGCGGCTCTCACAGTCTGTGCCCTGTAACGGCAAAGTGCAGACCTCACCCTCCTCCAGGTGCGCTCACAACGTTGGACAAACGCTTGAGCGGAGGGAACGCTGGACTCGGCAAGCTGGGATGAGAACAGAGGAGGCTGGTAACCCAGACTACTCTGAAACGGAGATAACCCGGTAGCAGACGAAGGAAGCGAGTTGTGAGCGTATTCTGCCCAGGGGAGCTGTTCTGCCCAAGACGCAGGGTTTCTGAAAGAAAGGCTGCGTAGTATGCGACCAATCGTCTGATTGGCCCTCTCTGCTTGACCGTTAGACTGGGGATGAAACCCGGAAGAGAGACTGACGGACGCACCAATCAAACGACAGAACTCCCTCCAAAACTGTGACGTGAATTGCGGGCCTCTGTCTGAAACGGCGTCTAACGGGAGGCCATGAATTCTGAACACATTCTCGATGATGATTTGTGCCGTCTCCTTAGCGGAAGGAAGTTTAGCGAGGGGAATGAAATGTGCCGCCTTAGAGAACCTATCGACAACCGTAAGAATCACAGTCTTCCCCGCAGACAAAGGCAGACCGGTAATGAAGTCTAGGGCGATGTGAGACCATGGTCGAGAAGGAATGGGGAGCGGTCTGAGACGACCGGCAGGAGGAGAGTTACCCGACTTAGTCTGCGCGCAGTCCGAACAAGCAGCCACGAAACGGCGCGTGTCACGCTCCTGAGTCGGCCACCAAAAGCGCTGGCGAATAGACGCAAGAGTGCCTCGAACACCGGGATGACCAGCTAACTTGGCAGAGTGAGCCCACTGAAGAACAGCCAGACGAGTGGAAACAGGAACGAAAAGGAGGTTACTAGGACAAGCGCGCGCGACGCAGTGTGCGTGAGTGCTTGCTTAACCTGTCTTTCAATTCCCCAGACTGTCAACCCGACAACACGCCCATAAGGAAGAATCCCCTCGGGATCAGTAGAAGCCACAGAAGAACTAAACAGACGGGATAAGGCATCAGGCTTGGTGTTTTTGCTACCCGGACGGTAAGAAATCACAAACTCGAAACGAGCGAAAAACAACGCCCAACGAGCTTGACGGGCATTAAGTCGTTTGGCAGAACGGATGTACTCAAGGTTCTTATGGTCTGTCCAAACGACAAAAGGAACGGTCGCCCCCTCCAACCACTGTCGCCATTCGCCTAGGGCTAAGCGGATGGCGAGCAGTTCGCGGTTACCCACATCATAGTTGCGTTCAGATGGCGACAGGCGATGAGAAAAATAAGCGCAAGGATGAACCTTATCGTCAGACTGGAAGCGCTGGGATAGAATGGCTCCCACGCCTACCTCTGAAGCGTCAACCTCGACAATGAATTGTCTAGTGACGTCAGGAGTAACGAGGATAGGAGCGGACGTAAAACGTTCTTTTAGAAGATCAAAAGCTCCCTGGGCGGAACCGGACCACTTAAAACACGTCTTGACAGAAGTAAGAGCTGTGAGAGGGGCAGCAACTTGACCGAAATTACGAATGAAACGCCGATAGAAATTAGCGAAACCTAAAAAGCGCTGCAACTCGACACGTGACCTTGGAACGGGCCAATCACTGACAGCTTGGACCTTAGCGGAATCCATCTGAATGCCTTCAGCGGAAATAACGGAACCGAGAAAAGTAACGGAGGAGACATGAAAAGAGCACTTCTCAGCCTTCACGTAGAGACAATTCTCTAAAAGGCGCTGTAGAACACGTCGAACGTGCTGAACATGAATCTCGAGTGACGGTGAAAAAATCAGGATATCGTCAAGATAGACAAAAACAAAGATGTTCAGCATGTCTCTCAGAACATCATTAACTAATGCCTGAAAAACAGCTGGCGCATTGGCGAGACCAAACGGCAGAACCCGGTACTCAAAATGCCCTAACGGAGTGTTAAACGCCGTTTTCCACTCGTCCCCCTCTCTGATGCGCACGAGATGGTAAGCGTTACGAAGGTCCAACTTAGTAAAGCACCTGGCTCCCTGCAGAATCTCGAAGGCTGATGACATAAGAGGAAGCGGATAACGATTCTTAACCGTTATGTCATTCAGCCCTCGATAATCCACGCAGGGGCGCAGAGTACCGTCCTTTTTCTTAACAAAAAGAACCCCGCCCCGGCCGGAGAGGAAGAAGGCACTATGGTACCGGCGTCAAGAGACACAGATAAATAATCCTCGAGAGCCTTACGTTCGGGAGCCGACAGAGAGTATAGTCTACCCCGAGGAGGAGTGGTCCCCGGAAGGAGATCAATACTACAATCATACGACCGGTGAGGAGGAAGGGAGTTGGCTCGGGACCGACTGAAGACCGTGCGCAGATCATGATATTCCTCCGGCACTCCTGTCAAATCGCCAGGTTCCTCCTGAGAAGTGGGGACAGAAGAAATGGGAGGGATGGCAGACATTAAACACTTCACATGACAAGAAACGTTCCAGGATAGGATAGAATTACTAGACCAATTAATAGAAGGATTATGACATACTAGCCAGGGATGACCCAAAACAACAGGTGTAAAAGGTGAACGAAAAATCAAAAAAGAAATAGTCTCACTGTGGTTACCAGATACTGTGAGAGTTAAAGGTAGTGTCTCAAATCTGATACTGGGAAGATGACTACCATCTAAGGCAAACATGGGCGTAGGCTTGTCTAACTGTCTGAAAGGAATGTCATGTTTCCGAGCCCATGCTTCGTCCATGAAACAACCCTCAGCCCCAGAGTCAATCAAGGCACTGCATGTAGCACCCGAACCGGTCCAGCGTAGATGGACCGACATAGTAGTACAGGATCTAGATGAAGAGACCTGAGTAGTAGCGCTCACCAGTAGCCCTCCGCTTACTGATGAGCTCTGGCCTCTTACTGGACATGAATTGACAAAATGTCCATCAAATCCGCAATAGAGGCACAGGCGGTTGGTGATCCTCCGTTCCCTCTCCTTAGTCGAGATGCGAATACCTCCCAGCTGCATGGGCTCAGTCTCTGAGCCAGAGGAGGGAGATGGTTGCGATGCGGAGCAGGGAAACACCGTTGACGCGAGCTCTCTTCCACGAGCTTGGTGACGAAGATCTACCCGTCGTTCTATGCGGATGGCGAGAGCAATCAAAGAGTCCACACTGGAAGGAACCTCCCGAGAGAGAATCTCATCTTTGACCACTGCGTGGAGTCCCTCCAGAAAACGAGCGAGCAGCGCCGGCTCGTTCCAGTCACTAGAGGCAGCAAGAGTGCGAAACTCTATAGAGTAATCCGTTATGGATCGATCACCTTGGCATAGGGAAGCCAGGGCCCTAGAAGCCTCCCTACCAAAAACTGAACGGTCAAAAACCCGAATCATCTCCTCTTTAAAGTTCTGGTAATTGTTTGAACAATCAGCCCTTGCCTCCCAGATAGCTGTGCCCCACTCTCGAGCCCGGCCAGTAAGGAGTGAAATGACGTAAGCAACCCGAGCTCTCTCTCTAGAGTATGTGTTGGGTTGGAGAGAGAACACAATATCACACTGGGTGAGAAAGGAGCGGCACTCCGTGGGCTGCCCGGAGTAGCAAGGTGGGTTATTAACCCTAGGTTCCGGAGGCTCGGCAGGCCAGGAAGTAACAGGTGGCACGAGACGAAGACTCTGGAACTGTCCAGAGAGGTCGGAAACCTGAGCGGCCAGGTTCTCCACGGCATGGCGAGCAGCAGACAATTCCTGCTCGTGTCTGCCGAGCATGGCTCCTTGGATCTCGACGGCAGTGTTACGAGCGTCTGTAGTCGCTGGGTCCATTCTTTGGTCGGATCCTTCTGTTATGCAGGTGAATGAGGACCCAAAAGCGACTTGGCGAAAACAGAGTCTTTAATCCAGTAAAGTAAATCTACAATCATAAGGCATAATTCCACTCGTAATGACGAGAACAGACTGGAGACTCGATCAAGAACTGCAGGTTGCCTCGGGAAGGCACTTGAACGTAGCAGACTCAGACACCTGCTCACCACGCAGCATCTGAGGGAAACACGACACGACAGGGTGATACACAGACACAGCACGGTGAACAATAGACAAGGATCCGACAGGGCAGAAACGGAAAACAAGGGGAGAAATAGGGACTCTAATCAGGGAAAAAGATAGGGAACAGGTGTGGGAAGACTAAATGATTGATTAGGGGAATAGGAACAGCTGGGAGCAGGAACGGAACGATAGAGAGAAGAGAGAGAGGAAGAGAGAGAGAAAAAGGGGAACGAACCTAAAAAGACCAGCAGGGGGAAAACGAACAGAGGGAAAAGCAAAATGACAAGACAATCTAAGACAAAACATGACAGTAATGAATTTAATTGTCATTTTCTGTCAATGATTTACACAACATACTCTGTCATGTCAAAGTGGAAGAAACATTTTAATATTTGTAAAACATACAAAATATTAAAAATATTAAAATAATAAGAATATATACAGTGCATTTGGAAAGTATTCAGACCCCTTTACTTTTTCCACATTTTGTTACGTTACAGCCTTGGCACGCCTTGGTCATTGTATCTTGTGTTTTTGTTATATGTTTGGGTAGGCCAGGGTGTGACATGGGTTTATATGTTGTATTTCGTATTGGGGTTTGTATTAATTGGGAGTGTGTATTATTAGGGGTGTGTCTAATTAGGCTTGGCTGCCTGAGGCGATTCCTAATTGGAGTCAGCTGATTCTCGTTGTCTCGGATTGGGAACCGTATTTAGGTAGCCCGAGTGCGCGTTGTATTTCGTGGGTGATTGTACCTGTCTCTGTGTTAGTCACCAGATAGGCTATAATTAGTTTCACTCGTTTGTTGTTTTCTTCTTCAGTTATTTCATGTACCGCATTATCTTCATTAAAGGTCATGAGTAACCTACACGCTGCATTTCGGTCTGACTCTCTTCAAACGAAGAAGACGAATTTCGTTACAGAATCACCCACCACCATTCACAGACCGAGCAGCGTGGGAACTGGCAGGATCTGAAGGTGGACGTTATGGACAACAGAAGCAAGGAGTATACGACGTGGGAAGAAATCGACAGGTGGGCGGCCGACCCAGAGCGAGTGCAGGAGCCCGCCTGGGATTCCCTACAGCAGTGCGAAGAAGGCTACAGGGGAATCGAGTCAAAGAAAAAGACACGCAGGGAAAAACGGAGAAGCGCTGGTTTAAACAGGCAGCGACAGCTGGAGCAGCAAAGGGAGAATGAATTATTTGGAGAATGGACATGGGAAGACGTGTTGGATGGTAAAGGTTGTTACACTTGGGAGGAGATATTGGCCGGAAGAGATCGCCTCCCATGGGAACAGGTGGAGGCACTAAGGAGAGCAGAGGCAGCGGGAGATAGGAGCCGACGATACGAGGGAACACGGTTGGCAAGGAAACCGGAAAAGCAGCCCAAAAAAAATATTGGGGGGGAGCTAGAAGGGAGAATAGTTATGCCAGGTAGGAGACCTGCGCATACTCCCTGTGCTCACCGTTGGGCTAGAGAGACCGGGTAGGCACCGTGTTATGCTATGGAGCGCACGGTGTTTTCAGTGCGGGAACATAGCCCGGTGCGGCACATACCAGCTCTTCCTATTTGCCGGGCTAGAGTGGGCATCGAGCCAGGTAAGCTTGGGCAGACTCGGTGCTCAATAGCTCCAGTGCGCCGGTCCGGTCTATCCAGAGCTACCTCTACACACCAGTCCTCCGGTAGCAGCTCCCCGCACCAGGCTTCCTGTGCGTGTCCTCGCGCCAGTACCACCAGTTCCAGCACCAAGCACCAGGCCTTCAGTGCGCCTCGCCTGTTCAGCACAGCCAGTGCTTTTCTCCCCTCCTGTGCTATCGGAGTCTCCAGCCTGTTCAGCGCAGCCAGAGCCTTTCTCCTCTCCTGCGCTGCCGGAGTCTCCTGTCTGTCCAGCGCCGCCAGTGCTCCCAGTCGGCCCAGCGCGTCCAGTGCGCCTCGCCTGTTTAGCGCAGCCAGAGCTTTTCTCCTCTCCTGCGCTGTTGGAGTCTCCCGCCTGTTCAGCGCAGCCAGAGCCTTTCTCCTCTCCTGCGCTGCCGGAGTCTCCTGTCTGCCCAGCGCCGCCAGTCGGCCCAGCGTCACCAGTCTGCCAGGATCCACCAGAAGTGCCAGTCTGCCAGGATCCGCCAGAAGTGCCAGTCTGCCAAGATCTTCTAGATCGGCCAGACAACCTGAATCATCCAGTTCCACCAGCCAGCCAGGATTTACCGGAGCCTACTACCTGCCTGAGCTTCCTCTCAGTACTGAGCTTCCTCTCAGTACTAGGCTTCCTCTCAGTACTAGGCTTCCTCTCAGTACTAGGCTTCCTCTCAGTACTAGGCTTCCTCTCAGTACTAGGCTTCCTCTCAGTACTAGGCTTCCTCTCTGTACTAGGCTTCCTCTCTGTACTGGGCTCCCTCTCAGTACCGGGCTTCCCCTCAGTACCGGGCTGCTTCGGTCCCGGGCTGCCCCTCTGTCCCGGGCTGCCCCTCTGTCCCGAGCTGCCCTGCTGTCCTGAGATGCCCCTCTATCCTGAGTTGCCCCTCTGTCCTGAGTTGCCCCTCTGTCCCGAGCTGCCCCTCTGTCCCGAGCTGCCCCTCTGTCCCGAGCTGCCCCTCTGTCCCGAGCTGCCCCTCGGTCCCGATCTGCCCCTCGGTCCCGAGCTGCCCCTTGGTCCCGAGCTGCCCCTCAGTTATGTGGGGATCAGGGTGAGGACTATTAGGCCATGGTCGGCGGAGAAGGTGGATTATCCTAGGACGCGAAGGGGAGGAACTAGGACATTTATGGAGTGGGGTCCACGTCCCGAGCCAGAACCGCCACCATGGACAGACGCCCACCCGGACCCTCCCTATGCTCTTGAGGTGCGTCCCGGAGTCCGCACCTTAGGGGGGGGTTCTGTCACGCCTTGGTCATTGTATCTTGTGTTTTTGTTATATGTTTGGGTAGGCCAGGGTGTGACATGGGTTTATATGTTGTATTTCGTATTGGGCTTTGTATTAATTGGGAGTGTGTATTATTAGGGGTGTGTCTAGTTAGGCTTGGCTGCCTGAGGCGATTCCTAATTGGAGTCAGCTGATTCTCGTTGTCTCGGATTGGGAACCGTATTTAGGTAGCCTGAGTGCGCGTTGTATTTCGTGGGTGATTGTACCTGTCTCTGTGTTAGTCACCAGATAGGCTGTAATTAGTTTCACTCGTTTGTTGTTTTCTTCTTCAGTTATTTCATGTACCGCATTATCTTCATTAAAGGTCATGAGTAACCTACACGCTGCATTTCGGTCTGACTCTCTTCAAACAACAGACAAATTTCATTACAAGCCTTTTACAAAAATGTATTTTAAAAAATCACATCAATCTACACACAATACCCCATAATGACAAAGCAAAAACCGGTTTTTGAAGTTTTTCAAATGTATATAAAAATAATAATATGAAATACCTTATTTACATAAGTATTCAGACCCTTTGCAATGAGACTTGATATTGAGCTCAGGTGCATCCTGTTTTGAATGATTCATCCTTGAGATGTTTCTACAACTTCATTGTAGTCCACCTATAGTAAATTCATTTGATTTTACATTATTTGGAAAGGCTGTCTATATAGGGTCCCAGAGTTGACAGTGCATGTCAGAGCAAAAACCAAGCCATGAGGTCAAATTTATTGTCTGTGTAGCTCCAAGACAGGTTTGTTTCGAGGCACAGATCTGGGGAAAGGTACCAAAAAAATTCTGCAGCATTGAAGGTCCCCGAGAACACATTGGCGTCCATCATTCTTACATGGAAGAAGTTTGGAACCACCAAGACTCTTCCTAGAATTTTCCTAGAGCCAAACTGAACAACCGGGGGAGAAGGGCCTTGGTCAGGGAGGTGACCAAGAAGCAGATGGTCACTCTGACAGAGCTCTAGGGTTCCTCTGTGGAGATGTGAGAACCTTCCAGAAGGACAACCATCTCTGCAGCAACCCACCAATCAGGCTTTTATGGTTGAGTGGCCAGAAGGAATCCACTCCTCAGTAAAAGGCACATGACAGCCCGCTTGGAGTTTGCCAAAAGGCACCTAAAGATTCTCAGACCATGAGAAACAAGATTCTCTGGTCTGATGAAACCAAGATTGAACTCTTTGGCTTGAATGCCAAGCGTCAAGTTTGGAGGAAACCTGGCACCATCCCTACGGTGAAGCATGTTGGTGGCAGCATCATGCTGTGGGGATGTTTTTCAGCGGCAGGGAACGGGAGACTAGTCAGGATCGAGGCATAGATGAACGGAATAAGGTACAGAGAGATCCTTGATGAAAACCTGCTCCAGAGTGCTTAGGACCTCAGACTGGTGTGAAGGTTCACCTTCCAACAGGACAACAACCCTAAGCACACAACCAAGACAATGCAGTAGTGGCTTCGGGACAAGTCTCTGAATGTCCTTAAGTGGAATAGCCAGAGCCCAGAATTCAACCCAATCATACATCTCTGGGGAGACCTGGAAATAGCTGTGCACCTATCCAACCTGACAGAGCTTGAGAGGATCTGCAGAGAGGAATGGGAGAAACTCCCCAAATACAGGTGTGCCAAGCTTATACTGTCATACCCAAGACTCGAGGCTGTAATCGCTGCCAAAGGTGCTTCAACAAAGTACTGAGTAAAAGGTCTGAATACTTATGTAAATATGATATATTTAAAAAAATGTTTTTGCTTTGTCATTATGGGGTAGTGTGTGTAGATTGATGAGAAAAAAACGATTGAATCAATTTTAGAATAAGGCTGTAACGTAACAAAGTGTGGGAACAAATCAAGGGGTCTGAATACTTTCCGAATACACTGTATGTATACTGTGCCTTGCTAAAGCATTCACAAGCCTTGGACTTCTTCACATTTTACTCTGTTACAAAGTGGGAATAAAATGTAATTAATTGTATGTTTTTGTCAACAATCTACACAACAATGTTAAAATGTTCAAGTCTTGCCATAGATTTTGAAGCAGATTTAAGTCAAAACTGTAACTTGGCCACTCAGGGACATTCACTGTCTTCTTAGTAAGCAACTCCAGTGTAGATTTGGCCTTGTGTTTTAGGTTATTGACCTGCTGAAAGGTGAATTCCTCTCCCAGTGTCTGGTGTAAAGCAGACTGAACCAGGTTTTCCTCTATGATGTTGATGTGTTTAGTGCCACCCCATTTTTCTTTATCCTGAAAAATGCCAGAGTATTTGCCGATGTCAAGCATACCCATACCATGATGCAGCGACTACCATGCTTGAAAATAAGTGATGTGTTGAGTTGGATTTGGCCCAAACATAAGGCTTTGCATTTTAGGACAAAAAGTGTATTTCTGTGCTGTGTTTTATTGCAGTATTATAATGAACAAAAATATAAATGCAACATGCAACAATTTCAAAGAGTTTACTGAGTTACAGTTCATGTAAAGAAATCGTTCAATTTAAATAAATTGATTAGGTACTAATCTATGGATATCACATGACTGGGAATACAGATATGCATCTGTTGGTAACAGATACTTTAAGAGAAAGATCGGGGCGTGGATCAGAAAACCAGTCAGTATCTGGTGTGACCATTTGCCTCATGCAGCGCGACACATCCCCTTCGGATAGAGTTGATCAGGCTGTTGATTGTGGCCTGAGGAATGTTGTCGCACTCCTCTTCAATGGCTGTGCGAAGTTTCTGGAAATGGGCGGGAACTGGACCACAATGTAGGGTTGTCGATCCCGAGCATCCCAAACATGCTCAAAGGGTGACATGGTGAGTATGCAAGCCATGGAAGAATTGGAAATGTTCATGCTTTATCATGCTGAGATGATGGCGGTGGATGAATGGCACGACAATGGGCATCAGGATCTCGTCACGGTATGTCCGTGTATTCAAATTGCCATCTATAAAACGCAATTGTGTTCATTGTCCGTAGCCCATTCCATAACCCCACCGCCACCATGGGGCACTCTGTTCACAACTTTGACATCAGCAAACCGCTCGCCAACACAAAAACATACATGTGTTCTGAGATTGGGAGGTCAGTTGGACATACTGCCAAATTCTCTAAAACGACGTTGGTCATGCAGTTTAATCAGCTTCTTGATATGCCACACCTGTCAGGTGGATGGACTATCTTGGCAAGGAGAAATGCTCACTAACAGGGTCTTAAACACATTTTTGCACCACATTTGAGAGAAATAAACTTATGGAACATTTCTGGGATCTTTTATTTCAGCTCATGAAACATGACCAACATGTAATTTATACTTTTGTTCAGTTTACTTCAGTGCCTTGTTGCATACAATATCCATGTTTTGGAATATTTTTGTATATTTGTATTCTTCTTTTCAAATCATCAGTCATTATTGTGGAGTCACTACAATGTTTTTGATCCATTCTCAGTATTCTCCCATCACAGCCATTGAACTCTGTACTGTATCTGTTTTAAAATCACCAATGGTCTCATGGTAACGTCCTTGAGCAATTTAATAATCTTACAGCATATTAACTTGAACATGCTTAAAGAGATATTCAATCCCTGATTTGTTATTGCTACCCATCCACCAATCACTGCCCTTCTTTATGAGGCTTTTGAAACAGGCTTTGTAGTTGAATCTGTGCTTGAAATTCAGTACTTGACTGGGGGACCGTACAGCTGTTGCATGTATGGGGGACAGATGAAGGGTTAGTCGTTCCTGTCACGACTTCTACCGAAGGTAACTCCTCTCCCTGTTCGGGCGGCGCTCGGCGTCGCCGGTCTACTAGTCGCTACCGATCCCTTTTTCTTTTTCTGGTTGTTTTGTCTGTGTTCCTTTTCACACCTGGTTTTCAATTGCTTTGATTTCTGTGGGTATATAGAGCACCTGTTACCTGCCGTAATTCGTGCAGGATTAGACTTGTGTGTATAGCGCTCGATTGTATTTGAGGTTTGTTGTTTTTTCGCTATTACGCACGTGTATGAAAAGTGTCGGAACTGTGTTTGTTCCTCCCTGTGTTTGCACGAGTTTCTGAGTATTCGAGAGCGTAGTTTGGGGATTTTTGTCTGTGCCGTTTCGTATTGGTGGACTATATTATTAAACACGCTTCTCAGACATCCCTGCTCTCCTGCGCCTGACTCCTACACCTCTCACCAAGATGCATGTTATCACAGTTCCAAAATAATGTCCACCCCTATTATTTCACACAAAGTCCATGCAACTGATTATGTTATTTGTTAAGCCAAATTTACTCTTGAACTTATTTAGGCTAAGGAATAACTAAGCAACGACTACATTTTAGTTATCACATTTTCGTAAATATTTTTTTTAAATGTGATATGTTCTTCCACTTTGACATTACAGAGTATTTTGAGTAGACAAAAACATACAATTAAATCCATGTAAATCCCACTTTGTAACACAATAAAATGTGAAGAAATCGAAGGGGTAAGAATGCTTATGCAAGGCACTGTATATACAGTACCAGTCAAAGGTTTGGACATACCTACTCATTCAAGGATTTTTCTTAATTTTTTACTATTTTCTACATTGTAGAATAATAGTGAAGACATCAAAACTATGAAATAACACATGGAATCATGTAGTAACCAAGAAAGTGTTAAACAAATCAAAATATAGCCACCCAAAATATACCAACCATTTGCCTTGACGACAGCTTTGCACACTCTTGGCATTCTCTCAACCAGCTTCACCTAGAATGCTTTTGCAACAGTCTTGAAGGAGTTCCCACATATGCTGAGCACTTGTTGGCTGCTTTTCCTTCAATCTGTGGTCCAACTCATCTAAACACCACCTCAATTGGTTTGAGGTCAGGTGATTGTGGAGGCCAGGTCATCCGATGCAGCACTCCATAACTGTTCTTCTTGGTCAAATAGCCATTACACAGCCTGGAGGTGTGTTGGGTCATTGTCCTGTTGAAAAACAAATGATAGCCTCACTAAGCGCAAACCAGATGGAATGGTGTATCGCTGCAGAATGCCGTGGTAAACATGCTGGTTAAGTGTGCCTTGAATTCTAAATAAAACACAGACATTGTCACCAGCAAAGCACCCCCACACCATCACTCCTCCACGCTTCACGATGGGAACCACACATGCGGAGATCATCTGTTCACCTACACTGCGTCTCATGGTGGTTAGAACCAACAATCTCAAATTTGGACTTATCAAATAAAAGGACTGATTTCCACCTTTCTAATGTCCATTGCTGGTGTTTCTTGGCCCAGGCAAGTCTCTTCTTTATTATTGGTGTCCATTAGAAGTGGTTTCTTTGCAGCAATTCGTTTATGAAGGCCTGATTTCACGCAGTCTCCTCTGAACAGTTGATGTTATGATGTCTGTTACTTGAACTCTGTGTCTGTGAAGCATTTATTTGGGCTGCAATCTGAGGTGCAGTGAACTTATCCTCTGCAGCAGAGGAAACTCTGGGTCTTCCTTTCCTGTGGTGGTCCTCAAGAGAGGCAGTTTCATCATAGCGCTTGATGGTGTTTGCGACTGCACTTGAAGAAACGTTAAAAGTTCTTGAAATGTTCCGCATTGACTCACCTTCACGTCTTAAAGTAATGATGGACTGTTCTTGCTATAATATGTGCATGGTCTTTTACCAAACAGGGCTATCTTCTGTATACCAACCCTACCTTGTCACAACACAACTGATTGGTTCATTTGCATTAAGGAAAGACATTTTCAAGGCACACCTGTTCATTGAAATGCATTCTAGTTGACTACCTCAAGAAGCTGGTTGAGAGAATGCCAAGAGTGTGTAAAGCTGTCATCAAGGCAAAGGGTGGCTACTTTGAATAATTTCAAAAAGAAGGTATATTTTGATTTGTTTAACACCATTTTGGTTACTACATGATTCCATATGTGTTATTTCATAGATGTAGAAAATAGTAAAAAGAAAGAAAAACCCTGGAATGAGAAGGTGTGTCCAAACTTCTGACTGGTACTGTATATTGAACTGACAAAGTTTTTGATTCTGTATGATAAGTTATACAATACATATCTATCTTCAAAAACCTTTTGGTGAAAGAGGAACAGAAAACCTTACCTCTTCATCTGAGGAACTGTCCATTGGCAAGGTGTCTTCAGCCACCCCACTCCTACCCAGGTCATAGGTCACATCTTTCAGACTGCCTGGCTCTGCAATACGTTTGGGATAATAGATGAGCTCATGTTGCAGCACATCAAAACATTATAAGATGCTTTATTTTCCATTATAAACTGGGTGGTTTGAGCCCTGAATGGCTGACAGCTGTGGTATATCAGACCATATACCACAGGGACGAGAAAACATGTATTTTTACTGCTCTAATGAGGTTGGTAACCAGTTTATAATAGCAATAAGGCACCTCAGGGGTTTGTGGTATACTGGCCATGTACCACACCCCCTTGGCCCTTATTATATAATGATATACAGTGGGGAGAAGAAGTATTTGATACACTGCCGATTTTGCAGGTTTTCCTACTTACAAAGCATGTAGAGGTCTGTTATTTTTATCATAGGTACACTTCAACTGTGAGAGGCGGAATCTAAAACAAAAATCCAGAAAATCACATTGTATGAGTTTTAAGTAATTCATTTGCATTTTATTACATGACATAAGTATTTGACACATGAGAAAAGCAGAACTTAATATTTGGAACAGAAATCTTCACAATTACAGAGATAATTAGTTTCCTGTAGTTCTTGACCAGGTTTGCACACACTGAAGCAGGGATTTTGGCCCACTCCTCCATACAGATCTTCTACAGATCCTTCAGGTTTCGGGGTTGTCGCTGGGCAATAAGGACTTTCAGCTCCCTCCAAAGGTTTTCTATTGGGTTCAAGTCTGGAGACTGGCTAGGCCACTCCAGGACATTGAGATGCTTCTTACGGAGCCACTCCTTAGTTGCCCTGGCTGTGTGTTTCGGGTCGTTGTCATGCTGGAAGACCCAGCCACGACCCATCTTCAATGCTCTTCCTGAGGGAAGGAGGTTGTTGGCCAAGATCTCGTGATACATGGCCCCATCCATCCTCCCCTCAATACGGTGCAGTCGTCCTGTCCCCTTTGCAGAAAAGCATCCCCAAAGAATGATGTTTCCACCTCCATGCTTCACGGTTGGGATGGTGTTCTTGGGGTTGTACTCATCCTTCTTTTTCCTCCAAACACGGCGAGTGGAGTTTAGACCAAAAAGCTCTATTTTTGTCTCATCAGACCACATGACCGTCTCCCATTCCTCCTCTGGATCATCCAGATGGTCATTTGCAAACTTCAGATGGGCCTGGACATGCGCTGGCTTGAGCAGGGGGACCTTGCGTGTGCTGCAGGATTTTAATACATGACGGTGTAGTGTGTTACTAATGGTTTTCTTTGAGACTGTGGTCCCAGCTCTCTTCAGGTCATTGACCAGGTCCTGCCGTGTAGTTCTGGGCTGATCCCTCACCTTCCTCATGGTCATTGATGCCCCACGAGGTGAGATCTTGCATGGAGCCTCAGACCGAGAGTGATTGACCGTCATCTTGAACTTACACAGATCTCTGGTCTTGGTCATTGTGGAGAGGGTGGAGTCTGTTTGATTAAGTGTGTGGACAGGTGTCTTTTATACAGGTCATGAGTTCAAACAGGTGCAGTTAATTCAGGTAATGAGTGGGAACATGAGGGATTCTTAAAGAAAAACTAACAGGTCTGTGAGAGCCGGAATTCTTACTGGTTGGTAGGTGATCAAATACTTATGTCATGCAATAAAATGCTAATGAATTACTTAAAAATCATACAATGTGATCTTCTGGATTTTTGTTTTAGATTACGTCTCTCACAGTTGAAGTGTACATATGATGAAAACTACAGACCTCTACATGCTTTGTAAGTAGAGAAAACCTGCAAAATCGGCAGTGTATCAAATACTTGTTCTCCCCACTGTAACACCAGTGACAAAAAGCACTAAACTGACCGTCCTCAATGTGACAACTGTTCATGATACAGCCCTCCCAGTCCCTCATCCTCATGCACAGCAAACACACACACACACTATAAAATACACTCACACACATACACGTGGATTTTATTTGAAGATACACTAACGTTCAAAAGTTTGGGGTCACATAGAAATGTCCCTGTTTTGAAAGAAAATAAAAGTTTTTGTCCATTAAAATAACATCAAATTGATCAGAAATAAAGTGTAGACATTGTTAATCGTAGCTGGCAGATAGCAACCATTACTTATGTGTTTCAATGGCACAGTTTTTAAAATTTTACCTTTATTTATTTTACTAGGCAAGTCAGTTAAGAACAAATTCTTAATTTCAATGATGGCCTAGGAACAGCCAGTTAACTGTGGACCTTGTCAGGTCAGGGATTCAAGCTTGCAACCTTCTGGTTACTAGTCCAATGCTCTAACCACTAGGCTACCTGCCGCCCTGTGTTAGCTAATCCAAGTGTATCATTTTAAAAGGCTAATTGATCAATAGAAAACCCTTTTGCAATTATGTTAGCGCAGCTGAAAACGGTTTCTGAATAAAGCCAGAAACAAAATGGCCAGAAACAAAGTACTTTCTTCTGAATGAGTGGGAGGCCCCGGTGCACAACTGAGCAAGAGGATAAGTACATTAGAGTGTCAAGTTTGAGAAACGGGCGCCTCACAAGTCCTCAACTGGCAGCTTCATTAAATAGTACCCGCTTATTCACTGTTGACCTTGAGACTGGTGTTTTGTGGGTATTACTTAATGAAGCTTCCAGTTGAGGACTTGTGAGGAGTCTGTTTCTCAAACCCTAATGTACTTGTCCTCTTGCTCAGTTGTGCACCAGGGCCTCCCACTCCTCACTCCTCTTTCTATTCTGGTTAGAGCCAGTTTGCGCTGTTCTGTAAAGTGAGTAGTACACAGCGTTGTACAAGATCTTCAGTTTCTTGCCAATTTTTTGCATGGAATAGCCTTCATTTCTCAGAACAATAGACTGACGAGTTTCAGAAGAAAGTACTTTGTTTCTGGCCATTTTGAGCCTGTAATCAAACCTACAAATGCTGTTGCTCCAGATACTCAACTAGTCTGAAGAAGGCCAGTTTTATTGCTTCTTTAATTAAAACAACAGTTTCAGCTGTGCTAACTTAATTGCAAAAGGGTTTTCTAAAGATCAATTATCCTTCTAAAATGTTTACCTTTATTTAACTAGACAAGTAAATTAAGAACAAATTCTTATTTTCAATGACAGCCTAGTGAGTTAACTACCTGTTTAGGGGCAGAACGACAGATCTCTAACCACTTGGCTACCCTGCCACCCCCAAAATGATGAACTTGTATATCTAACACAACGTGCCATTGGAACACAGGAGTGATGGTGGCTGATAAAGGGCCTCTGTACGTACACCTATGTAGATATTCCATTAAAAATCAGCCATTTCCAGCTACAATAGTCATGTACAACATGAACAATGTCTACACTGTATTTCTGATCAATTTGATGTTATTTTAAAGGACAAAAAATGTGCTTTCCTTTTAAAAACAAGGACATTTCTAAGTGACACCAAACTTTTGAACAATAGTGTATGTGGTAGTAGAGTAGTGGCTGAGTTCACACACTTAATGTAATGTAATGTTTTTTAATTGTATATAGCTGCCTTAATTTTGCTGGACCCCAGGAAGAGTAGCTGCTGCCTTGGAAGGTACTAATGGGCATCCATAATAAATACATACTGTATACAGACAATGGGCCAATAGTTTATCGGAAAAGGGTTAAATGTATGTAATATGATAATCGAGCAGACTATTTTATCTAAAGAGACGCAGTCGTGCGTGTATACATATGGGTGTTCCCAGGAATTAAACCCACTATCCTATTGCAATCGCCATAGCCTACCAACTGAGCTGGGGGACCACTATTGACACTGATACAGGATAAGATTGAATTGAAGAAATAGGCCTCCAGTCGACAGGACTCATCACTCGTCTAGAAAAGGCCCGGCGCTACTTACCTATCTCTTCTTCGACGATTGCGTTGCATCTCAAGCAAAACTGCTGTCCCTCCTCACAAAGGGTGTTACATCGAGGACACTTCATTTTCTGAAAATATATGCCTAACAGTAAAGTGAAATGTTGTACTAATTTAGACACCCCATAGAATGAATAAAACTGTTTATCAATGCCGCATAATCAGATCATAAGAATGTTGGGGAAAAAGGACATATATTAGGCTACCCTTTCAAACATTTGCATTCGTAAGAAGTATTGGCTTACAGCAACCTTGGTTTATAATCAGCTAATGTGATATTAGATGTACAATTTCGTTGGCTTACAGGTTGTATTATCTTCCACGTCGTTAGGATAAAAACATAAGTGGCCCTGTGATTTAAGCTATTAGACAGTTTGATAAGCAACACTTTACGAGACACGACTCACCTGCATATCACACCGCAGCTCAATGACAACGCATAATCAAACGTTCCAGCTACAGCACTAAATGCCACTGGGATGAACCATGTGTAAGAATGAAACTGTCTACTGTGCCAGACTGACAACATTCATGCCATCACATTTTGAAAATGTTCAGAAGTTCACTGTATTCACGTATAACTTTAGCCTACACTTAATTAGAATGTAGTTAACGTTAAAAAAAAATATATATAGCCTGATTTTGTTATCATTTGGTTCAGTCCGTCTATACTTTTACTTCAGTTTCATTTCACTCAAATGGTAAGGGGATAGAATATAATAGACTAGGTTGAGTTTCGTTTTGACAAGGCAGACTGCAGAACGTTTTCAATGGCACGTAATGAAGAATGGTCTTGAACATGAATGGACATTTACCAGACTAATTGGTGTACTGGTTCAAATGTGTGTGGCTTGAATCCGAGCCATTGAACACTTTCCCTTCAAAGTCTGCTTGGTCCAACAAAAATTAAATGGCAAATGTTCTCTACGTAGCCAACAAACTTTTAAAACTAGGGCTCAAAAGTAGTGCACTATAGAAGAAATAGGGTGTCAGACGCAGCCATGTTTAATTGTATTGTTTTACAGTAAAGTGTAGAATTACCTCCAGGGAGAGTGCAGTGTCCAGACCGTTGTAGCTGGGTCTGTGTCACATGTATCATGGCAGCCCAGACAGGTCTTGTAAACTAATGTAAACGTTTACTGTCAAATCAAATAGATTTTATTTGTCAGATGCGCTGAATACAACAGGTGTAGGTAGACCTTACCTTGAAATGCTTACTTACAGGCCGTTAACCAACAATGCGCTTCTAGAAATAGAGTTAAGGAAATATTTACCAAATAAACTAAATAAAGAAATGCAATAAAGTAACACAATAAAATTACATAACAATGACGAGGCTATATACAGGGGTTATTGGTACCTAGTACAGGTTAGTCGAGGTAATTTGTACATGTAGGTAGGGGTAAAGTGAGCATGCATAGATATTAAACAGTGAGTAGCAGCAGTGTAAAAACAAGAAGGGGGTGGGGGTCAATGTAAACAGTCCGGGTGGCCATTGTATTAATTGTCTAGCAGCCTTATAGCTTGGGGGTAGAAGCTGCTAAGGAGCCTTTTGGACTTGGCACTTCGGTACCGCTTGCCATGCGGTAGCAGAGAGAACAGTCTATGACTTGGGTGACTGGAGTTTTTGACAATCTTTTGGGCCTTCTTCTGACACCACCTAGTATATAGGTCCTGGATGGCTGGAAGCTTGGCCCCAGTGATGTATTGGGCTGTACGCACAACCCTCTGAAGCGCCTTACAGTCGGATGCCGAGCAGTTGCCTTACCAAGTGGTGGTGCAACCTGTCGGGATGCTCTCGATGGTGCAGCTGTAGAACTGGTTACCTTAGATAGATGGGTTACTTAAGGCAGAAACGAAAGGAGGGTGGTTTGTTCTTTACATTTATTTGATTTTTATTTCACCTTTATTTAACCAGGTGGGCTAGTTGAGAACAAGTTCTCATTTACAACTGTGACCTGGCCAAGATAAAGCAAAGCAGTGTGACACAGACAGCAACACAGAGTTACACATGGAATAAACAATAAACAAGCCAATAACACAATAAACAAGTCAATGACACAGTAGAAAAAAATCAAGTCTATATACATTGTGTGCAAAAGGCATGAGGAGGGAGGCAATAAATAGGCCATAGGAGCGAAGTAATGACAATTTAGCAACTTAACACTGGAGTGATAAATGAGCAGATGATGATGTGCAAGTAGAAATACTGGTGTGCAAAAGAGCAGGAAAGTAAATAAAAACAGTATGGGGATGAGGTAGGCAGATTGGGTGGGCTATTTACAGTTAGACTATGTACAGCTGAAGTGATCAGTTAGCTGCTCAGATAGCTGATGTTTAATGTTGGTGAGGGAAATAAAAGTTCAGAAGAATGGCTGGATGGCTGGATGGGCATGAATGTGTTGCAACCTGAACAGCTACCAACTCTAAAGTTGCATGTTCAAATCTCATCCCAGACAATTTTAACTAATTAGCAACTTTGCAACTACTTACTACTTTTTAGCAACTTTACAACTACGTGTGTCCAAACCTTTGACTGCTAATGTGTATATCTGTGTATTTTTTTTAATTGGCCAAATATTTTATCGCCTTCCTTTGACATCAATGAACACATGCCACTGTAGGGCCTTCCTGGTGAAATAGAGGGATTATGGTCACCATCGCCTCCCTGAGCTGTGATCAGAACACACTGTACAGATACAAGCCTATATATCCATTAACGTGATCTGTTTCTAATTTATAATCCTTATTTCCTTATCTGTAAACTGTTGGTCGAAACAAAACTGCTTGCTTCCAATTTACAGAAACACGAAACTGAAAGAATATTGGACGGACTGAACCAAAACTTTATCCTTGCTTTTAAAATGTTCATTACAAAATCAAACTTCGACAACACCACATTTGGTCATAAAACAGTCAGTCATGGAGGATAGTCTTTCTCGTTTCATATGGTTCCTCCCACCACCTCACTCCGAGAGCATTTTATGGTGAAAATGAAACACATTTTTATTAGATTGCTGAACTCCCTGGAAGATGTATTGAGGTGAGCTGGTTCGCGGAAAGTATGTGATATGCTGGTAAGAATACATTAAACTTTCAAATAATAGTTTAAATCATCAAGGCAATAGACAAGTTGTTTGTTTTGTGTTTTAATAACGTCAATAGAAGCCTTTAAAATACATTGTGAGGCTTGTTGTTAGGCTATCATTAGCATAATCGGTGCGCTCTGCATCATCAATTCCAACAGTCATATATACGTGTGCACACATGCATGATGGCAAATGTAAATATTCATAATATGCTACGTGGCCTAGAGTTACACATGCAATGCAAACGAGTTTCAGCTTGAGATTTAGTAGCGTACTTCTTGTTGTGTGGCAGGTTATTTGCTGTAAATGAAGTGTCCTCGATGTCTCACGCTTTGTGAGGGACATCCGTTTTGCTTGAAATGCAATGGAGGAAGAGAGGAGAGTCATGGCTGTTTTATGAGTGAAAACTAAATATGTACCCAGCTAGCACATAACGTTAACAATCCAAGAACCATATGCTTATTCGAGTTTGGTGAGAGCCATGGTTGACCTATGGTTATTTTGCATACAACCTTCCCACAATATTCTGGGAATAGTGCAGAATACCCATATTTTTACTTTAGCAAAATGCTTCCTACAGGTTTCTTCATGGTTCTATTTGAAGTAATCTTCTCAAATTATTGCGAGAAGGTTAAGAAACAACCGTTTTTCTGTGGGAATTTCATTACTTCTGCAGGTTTCCTTGTGGTTCTATTTAAAGTCATGTTCTCAGGACATTAAGAAACTTACCATAAACCACAAGAAAACATTGGTAACGTTATAAGAATGTTATTTAAAAACTTACATTCCTCTCTAGCCTCGATCTTGTTAAGTGTGTTCAGGTGTGTTGGCTTCCTCCAATTATTGGCCACACCTGATCTTAATGAGTACTTGTTCCCTCTGAAATAGGGTCTGTTTGAATAGAATAAAATGAATGGATTGTATAAGTTTAAAAAAGAGATGGCATGCTAACGGCAGGGAATCCTAGTGGTTAGAGCGTTGGACTAGTAACCGGAAGGTTGCAAGTTCAAACCCCCGAGCTGACAAGGTACAAATCTGTCATTCTGCCCCTGAACAGGCAGTTAACCCACTGTTCCTAGGCCGTCATTGAAAATAAGAATTTGTTCTTAACTGCATAAAACTACATCCTGGTGGCACAGTGGAATAATCCCATGAATAGAGAACAGAAGATCATAGGTTTGAATCTCACTGACCATGTGCTACAATAAAACTTTTTTTTTTGCATTATTAATGCCTAACTAAATGAAGTTCCATGTGTTCTATCTGTGCTTGGAGTTCAAAACAGTTAACCCAAACTAATGTAACAGTATGACTTTAATCCGTCCCCTCGCCCATGCTCTGCACACATCAATAGTCACCCTCGAAGCATCGTTACCCATCGCTCCACAAAAGCCGCGGCCCTTGCAGAGCAAGGGGAACCACTACTTCAAGGTCTCAGAGCAAGTGACGTCAACGATTGAAATGCTATTAGCGCGCACCACCGCTAACTAGCTAGCCATTTCACATCCATTACACTAAGCTAGCAGTGTTATTAAAAGCCTTATTGAAACATGTTCTCATAACATTATTCATTATTTTCAAATAATAACCTATAATTTTAATTCTCAGAATGTTAATGAAACCTCCCTGGAAAACTTTCAGAGAACCATAGTAAAACATTTTCAGAGCCTCCCTGCAACCAAACAATGTGTGTTCCCAGAACAGGCTAAATATTTACTTTCGTTCTCAGAAGCTTTACAAACGTTCAGTTTTATCGGTCTATTTTTATCTTAGAAAAAGCCTCCAAAATGGCTTCGTTCCCAGAACCAATCAAAAAGCAAAAATGTATGGTCCCTCAACTTCCAAGGATCCAAATGTGCTGCCTGGGTATTTTGTCATACTGCTACCTGTCAGTGAAGTAAATTCTGGCAAAAAGGTTAGTGAGTGCCACAATAACATACCATTTCTAGATCATTAATTCATTTGATAATACTGGTTCTCCTTTACCATGTCATTTTGGGGACTTGCAAACTTTCGGATACTAGTCCAACGCTCTAACCACAAGGCTACCCTGCCGCCCCAGTGACCATTTACAATAAAGCATCTATTAATGTTTTTACCAACACTTGTAATGGAAGTTTATGCTGTTTTAAAAAAACCTAAGGTTATTTAATTAGCATTGTTACATTGGTTAACTTATCTATTATCCCATACTTATTTCAGATCCAGGCCATCTGAAAGTTTTTGACCTTTGACCGGGGGTAAGAGTGGCGTGGCTGAAAACACCCTCCTAATGGATATAAATGAAGAGGTAGGTTGTGACACTTGGGGTTGGACCATAAATCATTTCTCAATTCCTCATGTCCTCTCTCCTCACCCCCTTCCTTAAATGCAATGCAATGGATCTCTGATGCGTTTTGAGAAAGGAGGAAAGGAGATAGAAATTCAAAGAAAGACTTTTGATGCTTTTACATCGGTACAGGAGGACAGTGTCCAGATTGGAGGGCATTCATATTTGTTCAGATTGCTAGATGCTTTGCATAATGTCAAGATTGTGTAAAACTATAGCACCACCGAGGATACCCCTTCAGGCAGACGGAGCAGAGGCTAAAGTTGTCTATTGCCCAGAGACTGAGAGTAGGGTGGAGAGAAAAGGGACTGGAAATGTCTTGAGAAGCAGTAAGGAGAGGCCTCACTGCTGGTTAACATGGTCGTCTGACCAGGTTGGTGAAGATAGACAGATGATGGGCAGAGAAAAAGAGAGGCTGTTTTGGTGCCATCATCATCTGCACCTTTCTGTTACACCTTTTTTGCAACTCTGCTAAGGCTGAAAAGGAGGGCAATAGCGTGGAGGCGAGCTGAGCCTGTGTGCGTGTAGCTTCCTGTTGAAATGAGCTATACCGCTTCCTGCCCTTGACTATTTTGAAGCTGAACGTTGCTAATAGAGAGTGAATTTAGACCGAGCTTGACAAGTGTCTTGTTACCTTGTTTGAACCTGATGAGCTAAAGTTGTAGCTTGGTTTGAGCTGTTCTGTTTTGACATGTTCTTAACACTTGTTTATAGGTAACTGATGGTTAAACGATTACATCTTAGCCTAGAGGTTAAGAGTGTTGGGCCAGTAACCGGAAGGTTGTGGGCTTAAATCCGTGAGCCGACGAGATGAACAATGTGTTGATGTGCTCTTGAGCAAGGCACTTAACCCTAATTGCTTCTGTAAGTCTGCTAAATGACTAAAATGTAGTTTTACGCTGGAGGTTTTGAGCCCTGAATGCTGATTGCCTGAGAGTATGACAAAACCTTTATTTTTCTTGTTGTAATTACGTTTGTAACCAGTTTATAATAAGGCACCTCGGGGGTTTGTGGTATATGGCCAATATACCACGGCTAAGGGCTGAATCCAGGCACTCCGCGCTGAGTTGTGCGTTTGAACAGCCCTTAGCCGTTGTATATTGGCCATATACCACATGCCCCTGTGCCTTATTGCATTGTTGTGGTGTGGTTAGTGTTATAGTAGACCTGGGAAGATAAACCGAAAATTACCAGCACCGACATTGCCTTCCTCTTACCGAAGCATTTAGCTTACATCAGTAATTTTCTGTGATTTAAAGAAAGAAAATATAACAACGCTCCCGTAAATTGTTCAAAAATCCATTATTTGGTCAGCTTTAATAGCCTCTGCATTATGTTAATTCCTGCTATGAAAGTATCTGCCTGTCCCTGTTACGCTGTCGGCTGCTGACTCTCACTCCCTGTCCCCACTGTCCGCAGGTATGAGGGAGAGATGCATTTTGAGAAGCACAAGCATGTGACCATTGATCAAAATGCTATTGTGGGAAAAATACAGCTTTCAAAGATCAAAATACTATTGTGGGAAAAATAATGGTCTATACGAGATAGTAAACCTAAATCTCTAGATGAGGAAAGGGTGCTTAGCCCCTTCAAGCCAGTGTCTCCACACCACCAGGGCCTTTACCACAGCTAACAACTCCAGGTCCCCCACATCGCCAGACCGAGCTTCCTTGAAAAGAAAGCGCAGGGGCTGTGTTTCGGTGGCACGGCACCCACCCCAGCCTTGGACGCGTCCACCTCCACTATGAACGCTAAAGAGGGGTCCAGGTGCGCCAACACGGGCGCATCAGTGAACAGCGCGTTCAACCTATTGAAGGCTCTGTCCGCCTCTGCCGACCATCGAAATGCACCGGCCCCCCCTTCAGCAGTGAGGTAATGGGGGCCGCTACCTGGCCAAAACCCCGGATAAACCTCCGGTAGTAATTGGCAAACCCTAAAAACCGCTGCACCTCCTTCACCGTGGTTGGAGTCGGCCAATTCCGCATGGCCTTAAAGCGGTCACACTCCCATCACCACCCCCGAGATGGAAATGCGATAACCCAGGAAGGAGACCAAGCACCAAGCGCCCTTCGCACCAGAGACACATGTGCGGCATGTGTGGCGGAATAGATCAGGATATCATCGATATATACAACCACGCCCTGTCCGCACAGGTCCCTGAGAATCTCGTCTACAAAGGATTGGAAGACGGCTGGAGCATTCTTTAACCCATACGGCATGACGAGGTACTCATAGTGGCCCTCCCAAATACGCACAATCGCACAATCCCCCCTGAGGTCCAGTTTTGTGAAAAACCGCGAAATGATTCCACCGCCGTAGCGATGACAGGTGGCGGGTAACTAAACCCCACTGTGATGGAATTGAGACCTCTATAATCAATGCACAGACGCTGACCTCCCTCCTTTTTCTTCACAAAAAAGAAACTCAAGGAGACGGGTGAAATGGAGAGCCGAATGTACCCCTGTTCCAGAGATTCCATGACATACGTCTCCATAGCCAACATCTACTCCTGTGACAATGGGTACACGTGACTCCTGGGAAGCCCAGCGTTTACCTGGAGGTTTATCGCACAATCCCCCTGTTGATGAGGTGGTAATTTGGTCGCCCTCTTCTTACAGAAGGCGATAGCCAAATCAGCATACTCAGAGGGAATGCGCACAGTGGAAACCTGGTCTGGACTCTCCACCGACGTGGCACTGGTAGAAACTCCCATACACATACCTGAACACTCCTCTGACCACCCTCGGAGATCCCCGTCTCCATGAAATCTCAGGATTGTGATTAGCCAGCCAGTGAATTCCCAGCACCACTGGAAACGCAGGTGAATCAACAAGGAAGAGACTAATCCGCTCCTTGTGATTCCCCTGCGTTACCATGTCCAGTGGAACTGTGGCCTCCCTGAACAGCCCTGACCCCAATGGCCGGCTATCTAAGGAGTGCACGGAAAGGGGGGATCTATCGGCACCAGCTGAATCCCAGCTTGAGGGCAAGTCCGCGATCCATAAAGTTCCCAGCTGCGCCTGAATCGACTAGCGCCCTATGTTGGGAAGAGGGAGAAAAATCAAGGGAAAAAATGAGCGCAAACATGTGACCAACAGGGGGCTCTGGGTGAGTTTGATGCTGACTCACCTGGGGTGACCGAGAAGTGTTCTGCCTGCCCTCTCGACTCCCTGCTGAGCTCCCCCAGCACCAGTTGGCCGTGTGTCCTCTCCGACCACAGCTGGTGCAGGAGGAGCCTCAACATGCCTCCCCCAACTCCATAGGAATGGGAGCGAGAGGGCCCGGAGGTGGAACTGACAAAACCCTTTCTGAACGCCAGCGGGCAGCTAGCAGATTGCCCAGCCGGATTGACATGTCTATAAGTTCATCGAGGGAGAGAGTGGCTTCCCGACACGCTAGCCCCCTCGGACGTCCTCCCGGAGGCTGCACCGGTAGTAGTCCATCAGGGCCCTATCGTTCCACCCGGACCCCAGCGGCCAAGGTCCGGAACCCCAACGCAAAGTCCTGCGCGCTCCTCGTCTCCTGCCTAAGGTGGATTAGTCGCTCAGCCGCTGCTCGGCCCTCCGGAGGGTTGTCGAATACAGCCCGGAAACGGCGGGTGAACTCCGGATAGTGCTCCCTCGCCGAGTCTGGGCCATTCTACACCGCGTTGGCCCACTCCAGAGCTATACCCGTCAGGCAGGAGATGAGGACGCTCACACTCTCCTACCCCGAGGGAGTCGGCCTCACGGTAGCCAGGTACAACTCGAGCTGGAGTAGAAACCCCTGACACCCAGCTGCCGCTCCATCGTACTCCCTCGGGGGCGCAAAACGAAGTGCGCTGGAGCCGGATGCCGGGGAAGGAGTAGGTGGACTTGTCGGAGGAGCCGGATGCCGGGGATGGAGTAGGTGGACATGTCGGAGGAGCCGGAGGTGAAGTCGGGAGACCACTCCTCTCCCATCTGTCCATTCGCTCCATCATCTGGTCCATCGCGGACCCAATCCAATGGAGGATTGGATTGGATCCTCCATCGATGGAAGGGGGGTGGGCGCTGCTCCTGCTGACTCCGTTTGGGGTGCAGGCTTCTGTAACGCATTGGGCGTGGTGGAGTAGCGCTTTATTACGCACCGGGAAAAATGTACTCGCCAAGAAACTGGGCGCACATAAACAATCGCCCAAAACCAGGACCACACCAGTCCAGAGGGAAAATCCAAAACAACCAGCACTACCACACAAAATACACAGTTGGAAATGAAATAAGCCCGAACAAAGAGCAGGCGGGCCTACCGGCTTAAATAGTCCAACTAAACCTAAACAAGAAACAGGTGTTACTAATCAAATGAAAAAAACAGAAAAGGGAAAAGGGATCAGTGGCAGCTAGTAGGCCGGTGACGATGACCGCCGAGAGCCACCCGAACAGGAAGAGGGGCCACCTTCGGTAGGAGTTGTGACAGTCGGACTATTGACCGAACTGCTGTATTTGTATCACTCTGATGGTAATTACTATTTTAAAATGACTTTAAATATTTTATAAAGTATTATTTGTGTTAGAAGGAAAAGCTATCTCCTCTCTCAGCCCATAAAATGAACGAACAAGAAGTCCTCAAGAGTTAGACCTGGCTCGAGGGGCAGTAATGTCGCTGTTAAAGAGTGAGTGGGGCAATTTGGGATGAAAATTCCATAGTTCCCACTTCCAGGTGGGAATAGCATGTGACAATACAAACTAGATTGCATTTCCAGCTGAACAAAGTCTCCCTGTTTTTGTCTCAAAGAGCCCCCTGTGTGAAATTCTGAAATTATTCGATTGGCTGATGAACTCCCATTTATTTTAACTTGTTAAATCTTGGATTTTTTTTCTTAATTTGCAGGAATGTGACTTATACCTTGGGGAAGAAGAGGATTCATCTCACAGAGCACAAACTGACGTTCTAAAGTCTGAGCCAGCTCAACCAATGGATGCTGCCGTAGCAGGTATTAAACAGACATCTTAACAGGGCCATGTTCAGCAGGACACAACGTTGGCCAGCTTTCAGATATACATTTATTTTGTATAAGAAACATGCCTCTCTGGGATGTAGAATAAGGAATCACGACAACTCTATTCATTGCTTTTCTATCTGCATCCTCCCACATCGTTTGCGTATTGAACATGGCCCCATACTACAATAGCTCTGCTGGTGGTACTTGAAATGTACCTCTCTTAATTTATTTGCAGCAGATTAGTCTGTGAGTATCAATAGCTCTAATTATTAGAGTCTAATATATACAGGCAGTTGAAAACTTTGAGCAAAAAGAAACATTCATAACTTATACAGTGAATTGTGATATTCTTCACAACATAATGTTAAACTTGAAAACCCACATATATAAAACCCAATCTTATGTTAAGTTAATGTGATCTTATTTGAAGTTAATGTGATAACATGTGACAACATGTGATGACATGAAACTGTACATGTGAAAACGTGATTTCACGTTACATTTCTCATGTTTTTTTCTGTGAGGGACACACACATACAATAACACCTTGTACTGTAGTTAGTTCCTGGGAATAGGCCATGAGACTGCAAGCTGCAGAGTGTCATGGAAACTTCCTCTCTGTGACCTAGTCATTATGTATTTAAGAGTCCCGCCAACCCCACCAGTACAAACGTTGCCTTTCATCAGTCTTAAGCATGATTTAAAGTTTGTTGTCCAACATCAAATTGTCCTTGTCAATCACAAATCTTCACATAAATGCTTTTAATGCATTTATTTTCTCAATTTAAATGGACTGTACGTATCAAATTATCTTCAAAGGGAAAGGTGCATCCCTAGTATTCTACTATTCTAACTCTCAACTGTAAGTTAAGACATCGACTAAGTAAGTTAAGACATCGACTAAGTAAGTTAAGACATCGACTAAGTAAGTTAAGACATCGACTAAGTAAGTTAAGACATCGACTAAGTAAGTTAAGACATCGACTAAGTAAGTTAAGACATCGACTAAGTAAGTTAAGACATCGACTAAGTAAGTTAAGACATCGACTAAGTAAGTTAAGACATTGACTAAGTAAGTTAAGACATCGACTAAGTAAGTTAAGACATCGACTAAGTAAGTTAAGACATCGACTAAGTAAGTTAAGACATCGACTAAGTAAGTTAAGACATTGACTAAGTAAGTTAAGACATCGACTAAGTAAGTTAAGACATCGACTAAGTAAGTTAAGACATCGACTAAGTAAGTTAAGACATCGACTAAGTAAGTTAAGACATTGACTAAGTAAGTTAAGACATCGACTAAGTAAGTTAAGACATCGACTAAGTAAGTTAAGACATTGACTAAGTCCCCCCCCCAATTCATTTTTTATTTTTGGTTGTTGTTATTATTCTTTTGGGAAATGGATCCGCAGGGCTACAGAACGGAGGGCCGCCAGTTGCCCATCCCTGGGTATCCCGGGGCTTTACCAATCTAAAAATGTTTAGCTGACATGGACTAATTCAGTGACTGTCAGTGACTGACATAAAAAAAATAACATTTGTAATGCACAAGCAAATAATAGAAATAAAGATCCGAGGGCCTACATAAAGGTCTGCACTGTGGCGAGATTGGCGTGGCGCATTGTGTTGACTAGAATGCAGTGGTATAAAGTACTGAACTAAAATACTTTCAATTACTACTTATGTCGTTTTTGGGGGTATCTGTACTTTCCTATTTTTATATTTGACTACTTTCAATTTTACTCCACAACATTCTTATAGGGCTCCCGAGTGACGCAGCAGTCTAAGGCACTTCATCTCAGTGCTAGAGGCGTCACTACAGACCCTGGTTCGTTTCCAGGCTGTTTCACAACCGGCCATGATTGGGTGTCCCATAGGGCGGCGCACAATTGGCCCAGTGTCGTTAGGGTTTGGCCGGGGTAGGCCGTCACTGTAAATAAGAATTTGTTCTTAACTGACTTGCCTAGTTAAATAAAGGTTAAAAAGAAAATGATGTACTTTTTACTCCATACATTTCCCTTTTACTCCATACATTTCCCTTTTACTCCATACATTTCCCTTTTACTCCATACATTTCCCTTTTACTCCATACATTTCCCTTTTATTCCATACATTTCCCTTTTACTCCATACATTTCCCTTTTACTCCATACACCAAAAAGTCCTTTGGATTTCGAATGCTTAGCAGGACAGGAAAATGGTCCAATTCACACACTTGCCAAGAGAATGTCCCAGGTAATCCGTACTGCCTCTCATCTGGTGGATTTATTTTGTAAATTATGCGAGTGTTGGAGTTTGCCCCTGGCTATCCATAAATTTAAAAAACAAGAAAATTGTGCTGTCTGGTTGCTTACAGTTTTTCTCAGTCACTTTGATGCATTTCTTAGATCAAAAGTGTAATTCTTGATACTACTTGTACAAATTCCAAATCATCTAGTCACTTGTGCACATCATTAAAGCAATTTCTTATTCCTTTGAACAAATTGCAATTGATAATGTACAAGTGTCAGCTTTTTTCCACGTTATCAATTGCTCATGTCATGTTGATCAAAATATAGTAGATGGTTCTCTGTTGAATAGTCTTACCCCTCAAAACATCTAGGCATTAGTTCCTTGCATAAGCCATTACATGCAAAATTGTTGAACTATTTGTCATAAACTGTCAAGCATAGTTTTACACATTTCTATTAGACCTTTTGTACAAAAACGTGAATTGATGAACCGTGCAGGTGAAATTGACCCTCACTCATGAAGGAATGTAAAGTGTTAGTTCAACCAACAATCAACCAGTTGTCTAAATTTCTCAAAGGTGCATCTCATGAAGAATCAATTGGCAAGCATATATAGACAGACCACAACACAGAGTTGCAATGTTTTACAGTAAAATGTGTGTTCGCATAGTTTTTGTCTATGTGAAAGTGTGCGATGCATCACTGCATTTTCCCCCACATAGGACTGACTGCAAGATTACCTCAAACCGGTGGCAGAGGACGCCTTTTCACACCTCAACAGGAGGAGGCTATTTGCACCATGTTCCTAGCAATATGGATTTGCCAGGCCAACAGGGAGGAAATATCACCATGTGTGCTGCTATTTCGGAGCATGGTGTCTTAACCCATATCCCCCTTATAGGGCCATACAACACCCAGCATCTACTCAACTTTTTAGAGACTCTACAGGGCTCTCATCCCTGATGATGAGAGGGGTCTGTTTAGAGAGGATTTGCCAAAGTATGTGGTCATTTGTGATAATGTGAGTTTCCATCGATCAAACATCATAAGGCAATGGTTTGTGACCCACCCGAGGATGCTCGTAGAATTCCTCCCACCTTATTCACCATTCCTTAACCCAATTGAGGAGTTATTTTCAGCATGGAGGTGGAAGGTGTACGATCGTCAGCCACACACACAGATGACCCTGCTGGCTGCAATGGATGCAGCATGTGAGGACATCACAGTAGACGCCTGCAGAGGATGGATAAGGCATTCCAAAAGATTCTTTCCACGTTGCATTGGAAGGGAAAATATCCGGTGTGATGTGGATGAGAATATGTGGGCCGACAGACAGGAACGTCTGGATGTGTAGAGACAGCACAACAGTGCTGCGGGCAAAGTTGTGCCTTAGGGGTGGTTTCCTGTGTTTCTTTCTAATTTAGTTTTTTTTGCTTTGTGCCCCTTGGGTTGTCCAGTCTCTTTCAATCAATAACCCACATACAGTAATATGTAAATAGTACTGTTGAAATTGATACATGCCATAGAAGTGCAGCCTTGTGCATTTTCAATACAGTAACTGTCATCCAAACTGTAGCCTAAGTTTACATCAGGTAATACTGTCAAAGTACACAGTTACATTGACAACATGCCTAAACATTTTGATGACCTTGTTCGTGAACAATGACTCAATGACTTATCATTCTGATGACACTGACATGATCATTGGCATGAATACTTACTTTTGAGAGATGTACTAAGGATTTTTATTGACTGACTAGCTTTAGAAACATATCTATTGTATATTGCAGTTTGTACAAATTGTTCTGAGAAATGCACTTATTATTTTGCACATGTTAGAGATGATGTGAAAAATGCACCAAAGCGACTGAGAAAAACTGTAATATAAGGAATGTGAAATATTAATATTTTTGATACTTAAGTATATTATTTGAGCAATTTAATTTACTTTTGATAATTATATTTAATACCAAATACTTTTAGACATTTACTCAAGTAGTATTTTACTGGGTAGGCTATAAGGTAAGCTATATTTACTTTTACTCAAGTATGATTCCTGCAATAATGTGTGAACCTTACCCGGCTCCACAAGGGGGCAAAAGGGGGCTTAGCCCCCTCTGTTGAAACTTGTGCCCCCTCAGTTTTAGTTTTATGTTCCTATATATAGAGCAAAAAGATCCAAATGATTGAGTGACAGGTTGGCGTAAAATCTGTATCTCCGCTGCGCTGTCTCAGCACAATGACAGAGCACGCAGGGTACAGTTAAAGTCGGAAGTTTACATACACCTTAGCCAAATACATTTAAACTCAGTTTTTCACAATTCCTGACATTTAATCCTAGTAAAAATACCCAGTCTTAGGTCAGTTAGGATCAACACTTTATTTGAACAATGTGAAATGTCAGAATAAAAGTAGACAACTATTTATTTAATATTTTATTTATTTCATCACATTCCCAGTGGGTCAGAAGTTTACATACACTCAATTAGTATTTGGTAGCATTGCCTTTAAATTGTTTAACTCTGGTCAAACGTTTTGGGTAGCCTTCCACAAGCTTCCCACGATAAGTTGGGTGAATTTTGGCTCATTCGTCCTGACAGAGCTGGTGTAACTGAGTCAGGTTTGTAGGCCTCCTTGCAAGTACACGCTTTTTCAGTTCTGCCCACACATTTTCGATAGGATGGAGGTCAAGGCTTTGTGATGGCCACTCCAATACCTTGACTTTGTTGTCCTAAAGCCATTTTGCCACAACTTTGGAAGTATGCTTGGGGTCATTGTCCATTTGGAAGACCAATTTGCCACCAAGCTTTAACTTCCTGACTGATGTCTTGAGATGTTGCTTCAATATATCCACATAATTTTCCATCCTCATGATGCATCTATTTTGTGACATGCACCAGTCCCTCCTGCAGCAAAGCACCCCCACAATATGCTGCTGCCACCCACGTGCTTCACATTTGGGATGGTGTTCTTCGGCTTGCAAGCCACCCCCTTTTTCCTCCAAACATAACGATGGTTGTTATGGCCAAACAGTTCTATTTTTGTTTCATCAGACCAGAGGACATTTCTACAAAAAGTATGATCTTTGTCCCCATGTGCAGTTGCAA
This sequence comes from Oncorhynchus gorbuscha, assembly GCF_021184085.1. NCBI lineage: Eukaryota > Metazoa > Chordata > Actinopteri > Salmoniformes > Salmonidae > Oncorhynchus > Oncorhynchus gorbuscha. The sequence continues at coordinate 19,526,074 of NC_060193.1, forward strand.
ACTGTATTCTAGATTTTTTTAATGGCGGTTTGGGAGCAGTGGCATCTTCCTTGCTGAGCGGCCTTTCAGGTTATGTAGATATAGGACTCGTTTTACTGTGGATATAGATACCTTTGTACCTGTTTCCTCCATCTTCACAAGGTCCTTCGCTGTTGTTCTGGGATTGATTGGCACTTTTCGCACCAAAGTACATTCATCTCTAGCAGACAGAATGAGTCTCCTTCCTGAGCGGTATGACGGCTGCGTGGTCCCATGGTGTTTATACTTGCGTACTATTGTTTGTACAGATGAGCATTGTACCTTCAAGCGTTTGGAAATTGCTCGCAAGGATGAACCAGATTTGTGGAGGTCTACAAATTATTTTCCTGAGGTCTTGGCTGATTTTCCCATGATGTCACTGAGTTTGAAGGAAGGTACTTTTATTTTTAAATTTGTTTAATTTCACCTTTATTTAACCAGGTAGGCTAGTTGAGAACAAGTTCTCATTTACAACTGCGACCTGGCCAAGATAAAGCAAAGCAGTTCGACACATACAACAACACAGAGTTACACATGGAATAAACAAACATACAGTCAATAATACAGTAGTAAAAGTCTATATACAGTGAGTGCAAATGAAGTAAGATAAGGGAGTAAGGCAATAAATAGGCCATGTTGGCGAAGTATTTACAATATACCAATTAAACACTGGAGTGGTTGATGTGCAGAAGATGAATGTGCAAGTAGAGATACTGGGGTGCAATGGAGCAAGATAAATAAATAAATAAATAAATACAGTAAGGGGATGAGATAGTTGGATGGGCTATTTACAAAGGGGCTATGTTCAGGTGCAGTGATCTGTGAGCTGCTCGACAGCTGGTGCTTAAACTAATGAGGGAGATATGAGTCTCCAGCTTCAGTGATTTTTGCAGTTCGTTCCAGTCATTGGCAGCAGAGAACTGGGAGGAAAGGCGACCAAAGTAGGAAATGGCTTTGGGGGTGACCAGTGAGATATACCTGCTGAAGCGTGTGCTGGGTGCTGCTATGGTGACCAGTGAGCTGAAATAAGGCGGAGCTTTACTTAGCAAAGACTTGCAGATGACCTGGAGCCAGTGGATTTGGCAACGAGTATGAAGTGAGGGCCAGCCAACGAGAGCGTACAGGTCACATTGGTGTGTAGTATATGGGGCTTTGCTGACAAAACGGATGGCACTGTGATAGACTGCATCAAATTTGTTGAGTAGCGTGTTGGGGGCTATTTTGCAAATGACATCGCCGAAGTCGAGGATTGGTAGGATGGTCATTTTTACGAGGGTATGTTTGGCAGCATTAGTGAAGGAGACTTTGTTATGAAATAGGAAGCCGATTCTAGATTTAATTTAGGATTGGAGATGCTTAATGTGAGTCTGGAAGGAGAGTTTACAGTCTAACCAGACACCTAGTTATTTGTAGTTGTCCGCATTTTCTTAGTCAGAACAATCCAGAGTAGTGATGCTGGACGGACGGGCAGGTGCGGCCCCGATCGGTTGAAGAGCATGCATTTAGTTTTACTTGCATTTAAGAGCAGTCGGAGGCCACGGAAAGAGAGTTGTATGGAATTGAAGCTGGGGATGATCGCGGCAGCTTTCCAATCTTTGGGAATCTCAGACAATACGAAAGAGAGGTTGAACAGGCTAGTAATAGGGGTTGCAACAATTTCAGCAGATCATTTTAGAAAGAGAGGGTCCAGATTGTCTAGTCCAGCTGATTTGTAGGGGTCCAGATTTTGCAGCTCTTTCAGAACATCAGCTAACTGGATTTGGGTGAAGGAGAAATGGGTGAGGCTTGGGCGAGTTGCTGTGGGGGGTGCAGCGCAGTTGACCGGGGTAGGGGTAGCCAGGTGGAAGGCATGGCCAGCCGTAGAAAAATGCTTATTGAAATTCTCAATTATTGTAGATAAATCGGTGGTGACAGTGTTTCCTACCCTCAGAGCTGTGGGCAGCTGGGAGGAGGTGCTCTTTTTCTCCATGGACTTTAGTGTCCCAGAACTATTTTGAGTTTGTGATACAGGCTGCAAATTTCTGTTTGAAAAGGCTAGCCTGTGCTTTCCTAAGTGCCTGTGCATATTGGTTCCTAACGTCCCTGAAAAGTTCCATATCATAGGGGCTATTCGATGCTAATGCAGTACGCCACAGGATGTTTTTGTGCTGGTCAAGGGCAGTCAGGTCTGGAGTGAACGAAGGGTTCTACATTTTTTGAATGGGGCATGTTTATTTAAGATGGTGATGAAGGCACCTTTAAAGAATAACCAGGCATCCTCTACTGACGGGATGAGGTCAATATCCTTCCAGGATACCCGGGCCAGGTCGATTAGAAAGGCCTGCTCGCTGAAGTGTTTTAGGGAGAGTTTGACAGTGATAAGGGGTGGTAGTTTGACTGCAGACCCATTATGGAAGCAGGCAATGAGGCAGTAATCGCTGAGATCTTGGTTGAAAACAGCAGAGGTGTATTTGGAGGGCAAATTGGTTGGGATGATATCTATGAGGGTGCCCATGATTACGGATTTGGGGTTGTACCTGGTAGGTTCATTGATAATTTGTGTGAGATTGAGGACATCAAGATTAGATTGATGAATGGCCGGGGTGTTAAGCATGTCCCAGTTTAGGTCATGTAGCAGCACAAGCTCTGAAGATAGATAGGGGCAATCAATTCACATATGGTGTCCAGGGTACAGCTGGGGGCAGAGGGTGGTCTATAGCAAGTCGCACACCTCCAATTGACTCAAATTATGTCAATTAGCCTATCAGATGCTTCTAAAGCCATGCCATAATTTTCTGGAATTTTCCAAGCTGTTTAAAGGCACATTCAACTTAGTGTATGTAAACTTCTGACCCACTGGAATTGTGATACAGTGAATTATAAATGAAATGATCTGTCAGTAAACAATTGTTGGAAAATAAAGTAGATGTCCTAACTGACTTGCCAAAACTATAGTTTGTTAACAAGACGTTTGTGGAGTGGTTGAAAAACGTGTTTTAATGACTCCAACCTAAGTGTATGTAAACTTCCGACTTCAACTGTATGTGTAAAGGTGACATGGAAAGTCACTGGGGCAGATAGGTATGATTCCTTTGGGTTTCCATAATTTTTTGGGGGAAAGGCACACACCTGTCTATAAAAAGTCCCACCGTTGACAGTGCATGTCAAAGCAAAAACCAAGCCATGAGGTCGAAGGAATTGTCCATAGAGCTACGAGACAGGATTGTGTCAAGGCACAGATCTGGGGAACGGTACCAAAAAGAATTCTGCAGCATTGAATTTCCCCAAGAACACAGAGGCCTCCATCATTCTGAAATGGAAGAAGTTTGGAACCACCAAGACTCATCCTAGAGCTGGCTGCCCAGCCAAACTGAACAATCGGGGGAGAAGGGTCATGGTCAGGGATGTGGCCAAGAACCCCGATGTTCACTCTGACAGAGCTCTAGAGTTCCTCTGCAGCTTTCCACCAATGAGGCCATTATGGTGGAGCGGCCAGGCTGAAGCCACTCCTCAGTAAAAGGCACATGACCGCTCACTTGGGGTTTGTCAAAAGGCACCTAAAGACTCTCAAACCATGAAAAACAAGATTCTCTGGTCTGATAAAACCAAGATTGAACTCTTTGTCCTGAATGCCAAGCTTCATGTCTGGAGGAAATCTGACACCATCCCTATGGTGAAGCATGGTGGTGGCAGCATCATGCTGTGGGCATGTTTTTCAGTGGCATAGACTGGGAGACTAGTCAGGATCAAGGCAAAGATGAACAGAGCAAAGTACAGAGAGATCCTTGATGAAAATCTGCTCCTCTGCGCTCAGGACCTCAGACTGGGGCCAATGTTCACCTTCCAACAGGATAGCGACCATAATTATACAGCCGAGACAACACAGGAGTGGCTTCATGACAAGTCTCTGAATATCCTTGAATGGCCCATCTCTGGAGAGACCTGAAAAAAGCTCTGCAGCGACGCCCCCCCATCCACACTGACAGAGCTTGTGAGGATCTGCAGTGATAAAGGCACACCAAATACAGGTGTGCCTTTAACAACGTACCGAGTAAAGGGTCTGAATGTAAATGTGCTATTTCATTTTTTACATTTGCGAATGTATAAAAATGAACCTGTTTTTGCTTTTTCATTATGTGTTATTGTGTGTAGATTGATGAGGGAGAAAAAACTATTGAATCAATTTTAGAATAAAGCTGTAACTTAACAAAATATGGAAAAAGTGAAGGGGCCTGAATACTTTCTGAATGCACTGTGTAGTTTCTTCATAAATTGTATTTTTTAAATATTTATTTTTCTATATTACAATCCCTACCATTGAAAGGTTTTGATTTCCATTTCATTTTGAATAGCCATGGAGTGGTCTTGGTTTCTTGAAACAGTTATCAATGTATGTATAGCTTGTTGACTATGAGAGCTACTCGCCTTTTAGTCTATTGTCTTTGAAGATGGGTACAGCACTTTGCGTCGTTCTGCTATTTCCTTTTGGAACGGATCGTTCAGGCCTTTTTGAAAGCCGGCAAGTTTTTTTGCCCCGGCTTTTAACCAATATTTTATCTTTAATGGGTGCGAATTTGGCAATGATTGGCACTTGTATCGATGCCTTAAACTTGGTCAACAGTATCGCCTGGGATCTGCACCGCTTTAATCATGAATTCACCTGATTTTCGTGCATTGATCTAGTCTGTATAACAAGTTCTCTTAACAACAGCTCTCCTTTTTAGGTTCATTATCGTCAGCTTCGATAACATTACTTGTACCCTTAAACTTTTTAGTTTATTTTTCAACTGTTGCGGCTTTCTCAACACTCATTTCAAGGCTCGCCTTCATCTCTTGTATCAAATCAAAATGTGTTTGTCACATGCGCCGAATACAACAAGTGTAGACCTTACATTGAAATGCTTACTTACAAGACCTTAACCAACAATGCAGTTTTAAGAAAAATAAGTGTTAAGTAAAACATAGAAAAGTAAAAAATGTAAATAACAAATCATTAAAGAGCAGCAGTAAAATAACAGTAGCGAGGCTATATACAGGGGGTACCGGGGTACCGGAGTACCAAGGACCAGTCAATGCTCGGTAAGCACAGAGAGTTGGCTCAGGTCTCCAACCTGACTCAGCCACACTCCCCGTGTGCCCCCCCAAAAATGTTTTGGGGGCTGCCTCTCGGGATTCCTTGCCAGCCGTGTTCCCTCATACTGTTGCCGCTCCGCCTTAGCTGCCTCCAGTTCCTCCCATGGACGGCGATACTCCCCAGCCTGCCTCCAGTTCCTCCCGTGGACGGCGATACTCCCCAGCCTGCCTCCAGTTCCTCCCGTGGACGGCAATACTCCCCAGCCTGCCTCCAGTTCCTCCCGTGGACGGCGATACTCCCCAGCCTGCCTCCAGGGTCTCTTACCATACAGGATCTCCTCCCATGTCCATGTTAACTGTTAAAGTCTCAAATACATGTCATGAAACTTTAGACACAGTTTGTTACGATAAAAAAACACATTTACAACAGATATAACTGGGTTCAGCTGGATTTGACTGAATAAAAGTATGGTTGACACCAACGCAATGTGTTAAGCAATAATGGAGGGGGGGGTGGGGGTGATACCAGCCGCTCAACAATAGACCAACAGGCAGTTCTGGGAAACAGATGAACATTTATGAGAAGTCACACCCTAAACCTTGTCTTGACATATAAATGATTGTTGGTTATGTGCAAGCTATGGCATGTAAATGCAGAATCCAGTGGGATGAGAACTTGGTTTGAGCTCTTCTCTGCATTCGTCACACACAGTGCATCCAGTTTATGAGACCAGGCTGTCTACACACAGTGACATCCTGTCGGTACTTGTCATAACTCTCCTGTGACTGTTAGAAGGATCAGGTTACAGTGGGTCTGCTCTACAGCGTGCTCTTTCTCATAGAGGGGGAGAGCAGGAAGTCGGCTGTAAGCCGGTCGTAAAATACGCTGCCCCTATGCTCTGTAGTGTTTGAGATTGGAGTGTAAACTGTGGAACACAGAGAGACCTTTGGACATCAAAAGTTTGAATATTTAAACAATATTTCTATTTTTGAGAATGTGCAAGTGGTGTGGACACTTAAAGGACAGTCGTGATGAGTGTTTCATTTGGTGATCTCATGAAGGACAGGAAACCCACATTACTGTATCTGTTTGTGTACACTTTTCAATGATCAGATTTACATATAGATGTTGGATAAAATGAATGAGTAAATATTAAACTATTTGTGAAAAAATGTAACGTGATGTTAGCCTTCTAAATGAGAATTGTTCTTCATATAAAAGTTTTAACTATGACTCACTATGTGTGTAATAATAGTGGTTAACATGAGCCTAAAATTATTAATTTGGCTTTGGATGGTGTACAATACACCCAGTCACTACAAAGATACAGGCGTCCTTCCTAACTTAGTTGCCAGAGAAGAAGGGAACCACTCAGGGATTTCACCATAAGGACAATGGTGACTTTAAAACAGTTTAATGGCAGTGATAGGAGACTACTGAGGATGGATCAACAACATTATAGTTACTCCACAATACTCAACTAAATGACAAAGTGAAAAGAAAGAAGTCTTTACAGAAGACAAATATTCCAAAACATGCATCCTGTTTCGGTATGCTTGTCATCAGGATAAAAAGAAACAGAATGGAGCTAAGCAGGTGCAAAATCCTAAAGGAAAACCATGTTCAGTCTGCTTTCCAACAGACACTGGGAGACAAATACACCTTTCAGCAGGACAATAATCTAAAACACAACGCCACATTCAACGTCAAGACAACGTTGAATGTTCCAAAATGGCCAACTTAAAGTTTTGACATAAATCTATTTGAAAATCATTGTCAATACTTGAAAATGACTGTCTAGCAATTATCAACAACCAACTTGACAGAGCTTGAAGAATGGGCAAATATTGTACAACCCAGGTGTGCAAAGCCCATAGACTTATCCAAAAAGACTCACAGCTGTAAATGCTGCCAAATGTTTTTCTAACATTTTCTCGAAATGGCAGATGGCCAGTCTACGCCTGTTCTGATATGTCATCTATAAAATAAGGGTTGTGCTTTACAGATTTAATTTAAAAAATATTTATTAAATTCACCTGATCAAATATCTCTATCTTTCCCCCCACAGAAACCCACCTGGAGAGCTTGCTGTTGGACCTGGGGTTGGAGCAACACTACACAGAGAAGCTCGCCCTGAGCACCGTGCTGCAGATCGATGAGAAGACCGTCACAGATGAACCCGCTCAGACTCTCTCAGCCTTACCATGGACTTTCTTGAAGAGGTTAATGATGGTTAATGTAACAGCTAGGAGTGTGAAATGTACCTCATCAGGTGGCGAGGAAAGTTGTGATGCTTCATTTTGCAACATAGACCTAGATCTGGAGAGTCTAGTTGATAACATGGACTCTAGTAATGTTGTAAACCCCTTAGACGTTGTTACTGCTCTCTTTCTGTGCTCTAATGGTTTTCTGCAGCAAGAGATGGTCTTGAAAATGTCAATGTGTCAGTTTTCTGTGCCCCTACTTCTCCCCAATTGTGACACAAAACAGTGCATGCTGATGCTTTGGGCAATGCGAGACATTATCAAGAAGTTTAGACCTCATTCATTGTCAGACCCAAGAGGATTTGTTGAAGACAGGATTGTTCTCTCTGACCTCCCCATGGTCTCTTTTGTTAGATTGGGTGAGTGCTCTCTGTCCAAGTCACAGATTCTGAACAAGCTTCTGAGTAATCCCCAACAGTATCACAACACGTTTGTTCACCATGACATGGAATGTGGTGATAGTCCAAGGAGGATATCCAATGGATTGGTTGAGATAAGCTGGTACCTTCCCTGTGGGAACAAGAACATTGACATCTTTGGTGAACCTGTAGCTGTAGCTAATCTGAGAGGGGACATCAGTTTGTTTGAGACCCAGTACTCCTTTCTTTGTCAGACTTCCGCAGCAGTCTTTGTGTTCTTTGACAACCTGGACAACAAGTACAAGCTACTGACCAGCCAAAACACCAAGGCACAGCTGTTTCTAGTGGGTAACCCACAGAGCAAGAGCTTCAGCATTGATGCTTTGAAGAAAACCGCCAAAGAGCTGAACTTGAAGACGAGCAACGTCATCCTGAAGAACAAACAGATGAATGATGCAGACTTTGTGAAGAAGCTGCAAAACGCAGTTGGTCAGGTGATCAAGAGTTCAACGTCCAGAATGCCATTGGAGCAGATGGCTGAAGTGGCACACAATCTTGGGATCTTGGTTGACGAGGACTGCCAAGAATGTCAAAGTGCAAAGCAAAATGCTGATGCAATTACTTCAAACATACATGACATACCACAGTATAAGGAAAGTCAGCTTCGCTTGCAAGGACAGGTCTGGAAGGAGCTGGCACGTCTAGAGAAGGAGGAATGCAGACTGCGGAAAGCTAGGAATCAGAACATAGAGATGTATAAAAGTGATCTCCAATCACAGAAGATACAACTCAGGAAAAAGCAGAGAAACTATGACATATCAGGTGCAATGTCTTGCTTCATAAATGCAATGTCAAGGACAGGGCTAGAAAGGTCCTACTTCTTGAAATGGATGCGAATGAACCTGGACAATCTGTCTCGTAGAAACTTGTCTGGCCTCAGAGAGCAGTACAAAGAGAAGTGCCAGAACTCTTCTGAAAACAAAGAAGAAATTGCAGACCTTGACATACAGATTTCAAACAGTTCTTTGGGAACCGAGCATTTCCTACGTGAAATGGGTCAACTTTATGAGTCTTCTGTCTTACTCAGAGAAACTGATGTGTCACGGCAACAAATGCAGCACCTGCCCAGACTATGTGCTGAGCTGCTTCTGGATGGGTTTCCTCTGGAGCTGGTGGACGGAGACGCGTCCAACATACCTCTGAGATGGGTGAGTGATGTGCTGCATCAGCTCAATGTCTTAGTGCAGCCGAAGAACAAGATCCTGGTGGTAACTGTTCTAGGTGTTCAGAGCACAGGAAAGTCCACTCTACTGAATACAATGTTTGGAGTGCAGTTCGCAGTCAGTAGCGGCAGATGCACAAGAGGGGCCTTCATGCTTCTCATCAAAGTCAAAGACGACTTCAAAAAGGAGCTGAACTGCGATTTTTTAGTTATCATCGACACAGAAGGACTGAAGTCGCCAGAGCTGGCACAGCTGAATGACAGCTATGAGCACGACAATGAGCTAGCCACTCTAGTTGTTGGGCTGAGTGATGTCACAATTGTTAATATTGCCATGGAGAATTCGACCGACATGAAGGACATCCTTCAAATTGTTGTCCATGCTTTTCTCCGGATGAAAGAGGTGGGAAAGAAGCCCAAGTGTCAGTTCGTCCACCAGAACGTGGCAGATGTCTCGGCACACGACAAGAACATGAGAGACCGGAAGATGCTCTTGGAGCAATTGAACGAGATGACCCAGGCAGCAGCCAGAATGGAAAACAAGGAAGAGAACAAGATCTTCACAGATGTGATGGAGTACAACCCAGAGACTGGTAACTGGTACATCCCTGGACTTTGGCATGGTAACCCTCCAATGGCACCTGTCAGCGCCGGGTACAGCGAGTCCATCTACGAGTTCAAAAAGAACATGATCAAGGTTTTCCAGGACTGTGAGGCCCCTGGGAACATCATGGACTTTCTGGAGTGGACAAAAAGCCTTTGGAATGCTGTGAAGTATGAAAACTTCATCTTCAGCTTCAGAAACAGCCTGGTGGCTGATGCCTACATGAAGTTGTGCATTGAGTTCAGTAAGTGGGAATGGTCATTCAAAAAGCACATGCACACATGGACAACAAATGCTGAAACAAGGATCTCCAACTTTGGGACAGTTGCAATGAAATACCAGATGGATAACATGAGGGATTTTCACAGCAAATTGAAAATGGAAGCCTCAACGGAACTTGTCAAATGGGAGAAGACCATTCTTGACAACCTGACCAAGTACTTCGAACAAACAGAGGGCCATGTCCATCTTGTGGAGAGATACAGAGAGGATTTTGCAAACAGCACCAAAGGTATGAAAAGGGAGATGGAAAACTCTATAATGAGTAAACTGGAAGCTTCTTTTGAGATTCGAAAAGGAATGATCAAGCTTGACACAATCAAGAAGAACCACACAGCCGTGATGGAGAAAAAAGTGCTGAGGTTGCTTGAGGACTGCAGAAAGAGTCAATCTCAGTGGTCTGAGCAGGACCTTGATAGAGAATTTGAAAAGGTATGGGAGGAAACCGTGTATGAGCTATCCAACTTTGAAGGATTGAGGCCACGAGATGTTTTGAGTGATGTTTTCAACCAGCTTCGGTCTAACATGGTGCAGAAGGGAGGTTCAGTGAATGAAAAGCTGAACCAAGTGAAACTTAAAGATCATGGAGAAGAACCCTTCATAGTCTCTCCAGAGGGGGTTTTCAAGAAAATAGTAAAGCAGTTTTACATGGATGAGCACACAAGAAAAACCCAGGCCATGGCAGACAAACTGATAGCCAAATGCAAAGAGTTTGTGTTCGAGAAGGTCCAAAAGAAAACAGACTACCATGAAACATACATACAAGAGATTCTGCACATGATTGAAGAGAAGCTGGATGCCAACAAAGAACTTGACACAAGCCTCAAATTTGAACTGAACATCAAATTGCACATTTGTGGGTTTGCAGCCAGGACCTTCCAGAATCTGCATGAAAAGTTCATAACTGACAATAATCCTCGTTTGTGCCTTGAACAGTTCAAAGATAAATACTTGGAAGACTTCAAAGACTTGATCAGTGGACAAGATCAGTGTCAGAAGAAAGCTGAGCAGTTCACCACCCTGTGTCTTAAACCAGCAGTAAAAGCCTATGTTGCCAGTTCCCTGGGTCTGGAAATTGTTGATGTAATGCTGACGGGACAGAATGCCTTTCAATTCAGCTCTCGGACATTTTTCCAGTCCTCTATCTTGAAGCAACTACTGTCAGAATTCAACTTTGCTAACTATGTGAGGTACATTTGTGACTACGAAGGCTTTGTCAAGAATTGGATTTTGGATGAAATCTTGAAGCGCTTCTCACAAGGAAACAAAATGTTTGATTTGGAAGATTGTCAACTCAAAGGGATCATCAGTGTCATCACTGAGGCAATCACAAAAGCACAGATGAATGAGAAGGGCAACATAAAGGAATTCATTAAGGACATATGCAGCCTCCTAGGAGAGAAGCTGGTGCTTCCCCAAGATGCGTTGGAAGCCACCATGATCCTGAACAATTCCAACCAGGAATCGTTTGTCCACTGGCTTAAAATATCTGTAGTGGAGATGGAACAGTCGCTGAGAGAAGAGTTCCAAAGAGCAAAGGATGTGAAAACGAAATTGGAAAGACAGAACATCAAGCCACAGAATGAGCTGTTCACAAAAGTGTTTGGCTGTGGGAAGCAGTGTCCATTCTGCAAGGCACCGTGCGAGGCAGGAGGAGAGGCCCACACAGACCACTGTGCATCAATACATCGACCAGAGGGACTTGGTCGTGTTAGGTTTGAGGGCTCAAGAAATCTTGTCACGGACATCTGCTCCTCTTCAGTGTTCAATGATACCTCCTTCAGATGCTATGAAACACGTGGACAGTGGCATCCTTACAAGAAATACCGGGACATTTACCCTGACTGGCTTATTCCTGCGGATTCCAGCATACAGGCCTCGGACTACTGGAAATTTGTGATGGCAAAATTCAACAAGCACTTTGCCGAAGAGTATGGTGCACTGCCTGCAGATATTCCCCCTGCCTGGAAATGGATCTCAAAGGAACAGGCAGAAAGAAGCATAAAAGAGTCTTTTAGCATCAAGTGAGCTTCTCTAAATTGCCTCAAAGAGCAATAGCCTTAACTTAGTTTGACTGAGTCCCGACACATCAATACTTCTCAAGAGACTGCATGGAACATTCTTAGATTAAACACCAAACAAGTGTTCTTAGTTTTCAGTCAAGACATGGGCCCTTGAAATCTACCAATAAAAAAAGCCATGGAATGGTGGCTGGTGTGGTAATCTGTCCTGCACTTGGCCTTAGATACTTGTCTGGCCATATTGTGGGTTTTATTTGCTCTGCTGGAAAGCAATTGATGAAATAATGAATCCTACTGTGAATCAGTCTACCTAGGGTACTAGGCTCTGAGGCTAAATCTGTTTTTAAATGCTTAAGAACTTCACTTCTGTAAGTAAAAATAATTCAAGTTTCAAAATTGTACATGTTCATTGCATATTATTCATGACTTATACGTTTTGTGAGTCAAAATGTTCCTATATATATTTCAAAATATATATATTTTGGTTCTTATGTGGTGAATAGGGTTAACATTTTCATTTAATTTTGTTACGGATCAAACCACACATTGTTACCCTATTACTGAGTGTTGAAAAGGATGTTCTCTTAGATTATAACGTACTTACACATTTCATTTAATGAAAATAAACTTACTCAAGTATGCTTGTCTGTTTGTTTCTCTGTAAGAAAGTAGTACTTAATAATATTATAGGAATATTTACCAGTGTCTGTTAATACCTCAAAGTAATATAAAAACAGAGGTTCTCACAAGTTTCTTGATGTATATATATATATATGTATATATGTATATATATACAGACTAACTCAAAACATTTCTGGTAAAAAAAAACGCACCTTTTCACCCCATATTATTATTCCCTCCATGGCTCAGGCAAGGGGACGTCAAAAGGCAGTTTGGCTCAGCTCAGTCGCGACTCATGATGAGGAGGGACTTTGTAGTTGTTTCTGATTAATAAACATGCTCCCCCCCCCGAGGAGTTCTATCGAATGCAAATGATGTCTTTATTGAGACAAATAGCAGATTACATTTTTCCATTGACACTTTGGGAAACTCTCAATAAACAACGACGCCATTCTGGAATTAGACTAACAATACTCCGCCTCTCCATCACAAGAACTTTACAGAGATAGGCTTCAGTAGAATTTACTATCCACAGATAAGGCTGAGCAGCAGCTCCTCTGCAAGCGCGGTTTTGTTTACGAGCATGGAGAAAATGCTGGTTGACTTCTAACATCAATCAAGTGCAAATCTGCCTCACTCCCTCAAATTCACAAAAACTCAGGTGTTTTTATTTTTACCTTTATTTAACTAGGCAAGTCAGTTAAGAACAAATTCCTGTTTTCAATGACAGCCTAGGAAAAGTGGGTTAACTTCTTGTTCAGGGGCAGAAAGAAAGATTTGTACCTTGGCAGGTCAGGGGTTTGAACTTGCAACCTTCAGGTTACTAGTCCAACGCTCTAACCGCTAGGCTATCCTGCCGCCCCAAGTTGTCCCATTGAAATGAATAATACTTTCAAAACATTTTACTAAGATTTTTACACATCAGAATCACCTGAAGGCGATTCCATTTTGAATGATTTTCTTGACAATTTGGAAACTTCTACCATTTAGTACAGAGAAGAGAGAGGAAATTGATCAACCTTTGCAGTTAGAGGAGATTATTAATTATATTGCAGCAATGCAAAGTGGGAAATCCCCTGGCCTAAATGGCTACGCAATCAAGTTTTCTTACAAACTGGCACCCCTCCTGCTTGAAATGTTTGAAAACGCCCTGGACCAGGGTGGTTTTACACCAAACCCTGACAGAGGTGTCGGTCACGCTTTTGTTAAAACCCGGTACAGATGCATCTGAGTGTGCCTCATACAGACCGATCTCACTGTCAAATGCAGATGTACAAATTTGACTGAAATTGCTCACTTCTCGAATAGAGTCTACTATGACAGACATCATCTCAACGGCTCAGAATGGGTCTATTAAGGGTCGCCACTCCTTTTCTAACAGTCAACGTCTGCTTAATGTCATACACTCTCCTGCAGTAAATATCTCTTTAGATGCGGAGAAGGCATTTGACAGGGTAGAATGTGAATATTTATGCTCTGTACGGGGAAAATGTGGCTTTGGTGCAAACTTCATTTCCTGTGTCCGACTGTTGTACTCATCACCTAAGGCATCAGTACTTACAAATAAACTTTGTTCACAGTATTTCCCATTATCAAGGGCCAGACGCCAATAATGTCCAATGTCCCCTCTGTTATTTGCCCTGGCGATAGACACCCCTTTTATTATGCTAAAGGCCACACCCTCAATACGTGGTATCTACAGATGGGGACTGGAACACAACGTTTTCTTGTACGCAGATGACTTGCTTTTATACATCTCAGACCCTGAAGTGTGTGTCCCTGATATAGTAGACCTACTGCGTAGGTTTGGTGTGTTTTCTAGTTTTAAGGTTAATGTTTTCCTATTAATGAATTAGCTTTACACATTCCATGGGAAACTATTCCATTTCCTATGTCCAAGTCTGGCTTTAAATATGTAGGGATCAATATCACCCGTACCATGTCTTCTCTCCATGAGGATAACTTTATTCCCCTGATAAGCAAACTTAAACTGGACTTTCAGAGATGGAGTATTCTCCATTTGACTTTAGCTAATAAATTGTGTCAAGATGAATGTATTGCCCAGATTTCTGTATTTGTCCCAGTCTTCCTCTTTTTCTACCAAAGTCTTTGATCACTTTAGTGGATAAGTGTGACTTTTATGGGGCGGTGGGAGTCCAAGAATACGTAAAGCATTCCTCCAGAGAGAGAAAACACATGGAGGGCTAGGCCTTCATAACTGCATGTATTATTAATGGACAGCGAATATACAAAAGATTGTTTACTGGCTTCGCACACCAGTAACTGACTGGTGTCAACCAGAAACCAACTCCTGTTTCTCTTCCTCTTCGTCAGCTGTAGTCACCTCCAATTTCCACTTACAGCTTCGCACTACACATCCAATCAAATTGTTGTCAATACTCTTAAATTGCTGGCTCAATTATGTGAACATTTTAAATTCTGTGACTTCTCTATTCAAGGTCCTATACAGTACATTCAGAAAGTATTCACACCCCTTCACTTTTTCCACATTTTGTTACTTTACAGCTTTATTCTAAAATGGATTAAATTGTTTTTTTCCCCCTCATCAATCTACACACAATATCTCATAATGACAAACCAAAAACAGGTTTAGACATATTTGCAAACTTATGAAAAAAAACTGAAATCACTGTCGTGTCTTTACTATCATTAAATTGAATTGAATTGACATTAAACAGTCCAAAATCATATTACACAATTTTACAAACAGTATCATACTCACTCATTCATCTTATACAACAATTAGATGTAAACCTAATATCTGAGGCTATTATATAAACAGCTTTATGGTAAAGTGGCCACACCGTCTCCCATGAGCTTCCCCAAGTTGTAACAAACGGACCAGTTCGTAGCTGGATTCTTCACCGATCTTTTATACTTCCTCCTGAACATGAAATTTGTTCGTACCTCAAGTTCTGTGAGGTGGAAGGAATTCCTTTGTGCTCTATGAAAATTTACTCTGCCTCTTATATTATGCGGCCAAGTGTGGCAGGATCTTCTCAGGAATTTACGACCTCTCTCCACAGCAGCCTAGTTGAAGGAGGCAAGGGGGAGGCAGGGAGAGGGGGATGGGGCTTGCTATACCCAAAGAGGGCAACGTCATGACATCACATTTACATAAGTATTCAGACCCTTTATTTAGTACTTTGTTGAAGCATCTTTGGCAGTGATTACAGCCTTGAATCTCTCTGGGTATAACGCAACAAGCTTGGCACACCTGTATTTGGTGAGTTTCTCCCATTATTCTCTGCAGATCCTCTCAAGCTCTGTCAGGTTAGATGGGGAGCGTCACTGAACTGCTGTTTTCAGGTCTCTCCAGAGATGTTTTATCGGGTTCAAGTCTGGGCTCAAAGACATTCATAGACTTGTCCCGAAGCTGAAAACATCCCCACAGCATGATGCTGCCACCATCATGCTTCACAGTAGGGATGGTGGCAGGTTTCCTCCAGATGTGAAACTTGGCATTCTGAGTCCTTTATTTGCCTTTTGGCGAACTCCAAGCGGGGAATTTTTACTGAAGAGTGGCTTTCGTCTGGCCACTCTACCACAAACACCTGACTGGTGGATTGGTGCAGAGATGGTTGTCCTTCTGGAAGGTTCTCCCATCTCCACAGAGGAACTCTGGAGCTCTGTCAGAGTGACAATCGGGTTCTTGGTCACCTCCCTGACCATGGCCCTTCACCCCCAATTACTCAGTTTGGCTAGTTGGCCAGCTCTAGGAAGAGTCATGGTGGTTCCAAACTTCTTCCATTTATGAATGATGGAGGCCGCTGTGTTCTTGGGGACCTTCAATGGTGCAGAAATGTTTTGGTACCCTTACCCATATCTGTGCCTCGACACAATCCTGTCTCGGAACTCTTTCGTCAACCTCATTACTTGGTGTTTGCTCTGACATGCACTGCCAACTGTGGGACCTTATATAGACAAGTGTGTAGGCAAGTTGTAGAAACATCTCAAGGGTGATCAATGGAAACAGGATGCCCCTGAGCTCAATTTCAAGTCTCATAGCAAATGGTCTGAATACTTAAAGATGAAGTCAGGAACTTTACATTAACAAACTATAGTTTTGGCAAGTCAGTTAGGACATCTACTTTGTGCATGACACAAGTAATTGTTCCAACAATTGTTTACAGACAGATTATTTAACATTAGAAGCTTCTGATAGGCTAATTGACATCATTTGAGTCAATTGGAGGTGCACCAAGTCACTTGGCTCTGTCATAACCTCACATGGTCTCTCCTATCATTGCTATGCAGACGACACACAACTAATCTTCTCCTTTCCCCCTTCTGATGACCAGGTGGCGAATCGCATCTCTGCATGTCTGGCAGACATATCAGTGTGGATGACGGATCACCACCTCAAGCTGAACCTCGGCAAGACGGAGCTGCTCTTCCTCCCGGGGAAGGACTGCCCGTTCCATGATCTCGCCATCACGGTTGACAACTCCATTGTGTCCTCCTCCCAGAGCGCTAAGAACCTTGGTGTGATCCTGGACAACACCCTGTCGTTCTCAACCAACATCAAGGCGGTGGCCCGTTCCTGTAGGTTCATGCTCTACAACTTCCGCAGAGTACGACCCTGCCTCACACAGGAAGCGGCGCAGGTCCTAATCCAGGCACTTGTCATCTCCCGTCTGGATTACTGCAACTCGCTGTTGGCTGGGCTCCCTGCCTGTGCCATTAACCCCCTTCAACTCATCCAGAACGCCGCAGCCCGTCTGGTGTTCAACCTTCCCAAGTTCTCTCACGTCACCCCGCTCCTCCGTTCTCTCCACTGGCTTCCAGTTGAAGCTTGCATCCGCTACAAGACCATGGTGCTTGCCTACGGAGCTGTGAGGGGAACGGCACCTCAGTACCTCCAGGCTCTGATCAGGCCCTACACCCAAACAAGGGCACTGCGTTCATCCACCTCTGGCCTGCTCGCCTCCCTACCACTGAGGAAGTACAGCTCCCGCTCAGCCCAGTCAAAGCTGTTCGCTGCTCTGGCCCCCCAATGGTGGAACAAACTCCCTCACGACGCCAGGACAGCGGAGTCAATCACCACCTTCCGGAGACACCTGAAACCCCACCTCTTTAAGGAATACCTAGGATAGGATAAGTATCCCCCCTTTAAGATTTAGATGCACTATTGTAAAGTGACTGTTCCACTGGATCTCATAAGGTGAATGCACCAATTTGTAAGTCGCTCTGGATAAGAGCGTCTGCTAAATGACTTAAATGTAAATGTACCTGTGGATGTATTTCACAGCCTACCTTCAAACTCAGTGCCTCTTTACTTGCCATCACGGGAAAATCAAAAGAAATCAGCCAAGACCTCTGAAAACAAATGGTGGACCTCCACAAGTCTGGTTCATCCTTGGGAGCAATTTACAAACGCCTGAAGGTACCACGTTCATCTGTACAAACAATAGTACGCAAGTATAAACACCATGGGACCACCCAGCCTCATACCGATCAGGAAGGAGACGCGTTCTGTCTCCTAGAGATAAACGTATTTTGGTGCGAAAAGTGCAAATCAACAACAGCAAAGGGCCTTATGAAGATCCTGGAGGAAACAGGCACAGAAGTATCTATATCCACAGTACAATGAGTCCCATATCGACATAACCTGAAAGGCCACTGAGCAAGGAAGAAGGCACTGCTCCAAAAATGCCATAAAAAAGCCAGACTACGGTTTGCAACTGCACATGGGGACAAAGATCGTACTTTTTGGAGAAATGTCCTCTGGCCTGATGAAACAAAAGTAGAACTGTTTGGCCATAATGTTTGAAGGAAAAAGAGGGAGGCTTGCAAGTCGAAGAACACCATCCCAACCGTGAAGCACGGGGGTGGTAAGCATCGTGTTGTGGGGGTGCTTTGCTGCAGGAGTGACTGGTGCACTTCACAAAATAGATGGCATCATGAGGCTGGAAAATTCGGTGCATACATTGAAGCAACATCTCAAGACATCAGTCAGGAAGTTAAAGCTTGGTCACAAATGGATCTTCCAAATGGACCATGACCCCAAGCATACTTCCAAAGTTGTGGCAAAATGGTTTCAGGACGACAAAGTCAAGGTATTAGAGTGGCCATCACAAAGCCCTGACCTCAATCCCATAGAAAATGTGTGGGCAGAACTTAAAAAGCGTGTGCGAGCAAAGAGGTCTACAAACCTGACTCTGTTACACCAGCTCTGTCAGGAGGAATGGGCCAACATTCATCCAACTTATTGTGGGAAGTTTGTGGAAGGCATCACGAAATGTTTGACCCAAGTTAAACAATTTAAAGGCAATGCTACCAAATACTAACTGAGTGTATGTCAACTTCTGACCCACTGGGAATGTGATGAAAGAAATAAAAGCTGAAATAAATAATTCTCTCTACTATTATTCTGACATTTCACATTCTTAAAATAAAGTGGTGATCCTAACTGGCCTAAGACAGGGAATTTTTACTCTTGATTAAATGTCAGGAATTGTGAAAAACTGAGTTTAAATGCATTTGGCTAAGGTGTACGTAAAGTTCCGACTTCAACTGTATGTAAATAAGATATCTGTTTTTTATATTTACTAAATACAAAAAATAATTATGGGGTATTGTGTGTAGATTGATCAGGAAAGTCAAGGGGTCTGAATACTTTCTGAATGCACTGTATGTAATAATCACCTCTTCCTCCCAGGCAAACTGGATGTATCTTTTAGGCTATGGCAGATGAATGGCCCTACCAAGTTTACTGACCTTTTATATCGATGCCAATTTCAATGACCTCACTATCAAATGTAATCTACCCCATTCAAATGTATTTACGTATTTCCAAATCTGACTCAAAGCCCCACCTTTCCAATTCTATCATCGGGTTAAAGGGATTCATCCCATATTTTTTTAGATCACCATGTCCCTTGATAACCCATCATTCAATAAAATCTGATCTGAGTGGAAAAAGGAACTTGGTGGAGAGATCTGTGACAAAGTCTGTAATAGTGCCTGCCTTCGGGTAAATGGAAGCTCCTCTTGTGCCCGGCTCAGCCTTATACAGTTTAAGGTACTTCACTGTATCCAGTCCAGTAAGGCCAGATTGTCCAAATTCTACCCAAATATTGATGGTACATGTGACTGGTGTAAAATCTCCTTGGCGGACTTGACTCACATGTTCTGGTCCCCGCTTGGCAGACTATTGGTCCACTATTATTGATTTAAACCCCTTTCTGAAGCATGTAACATAGAGTTGCAGCCTCGCGCAGAAATGGCTATTTTTGGAGAACCAGACAGCAATAGACCAACAGACAGCTAGATGTCATTGCCTTTGCCTCCATGTTGACCCGCAGAAGGACTTTATTGGATTGGAAATCTATCAATCCTCCCTTAGGCTCAAAGTTTTGATGCTGTTCCTAAATTTGGAATAAAATGAAGTATACCATTCAAGGGTAAACTCATGTTATTCCACCTGGGACCCGATGATATCCTATTTTGAGCAGCTCCAAACACTTCCTACAGATTTGTGCTCTTGGCCCCACCCACCCCTTGAGGTTACTACTATATACAGTAGGCCTAGAAGGGAGGTAAACAAAATAAAACAATGCCATGCTGGTGGGTGGTAACTAAATAAAACAATGCCATGCTGGTGTGTGGTAACTAAATAAAACAATGCCATGCTGGTGGGTGGTAACTAAATAAAACAATGCCATGCTGGTGGGTGGTAACTAAATAAAACAATGCCATGCTGGTGGGTGGTAACTAAATAAAACAATGCCATGCTGGTGGGTGGTAACTAAATAAAACAATGCCATGCTGGTGGGTGGTAACTAAATAAAACAATGCCATGCTGGTGGGTGGTAACTAAATAAAACAATGCCATGCTGGTGGGTGGTAACTAAATAAAACAATGCCATGCTGGTGGGTGGTAACTAAATAAAACAATGCCATGCTGGTGGGTGGTAACTAAATAAAACAATGCCATGCTGGTGGGTGGTAACTAAATAAAACAATGCCATGCTGGTGGGTGGTAACTAAATAAAACAATGCCATGCTGGTGGGTGGTAACTAAATAAAACAATGCCATGCTGGTGGGTGGTAACTAAATAAAACAATGCCATGCTGGTGGGTGGTAACTAAATAAAACAATGCCATGCTGGTGGGTGGTAACTAAATAAAACAATGCCATGCTGGTGGGTGGTAACTAAATAAAACAATGCCATGCTGGTGGGTGGTGACTAAATAAAACAATGCCATGCTGGTGGGTGGTAACGTGCAAATAAAACAATGCCATGCTGGTGGGTGGTAACGTGCAAATAAAACCCAGCCCTGAAAAGAAACGTCGTCTGAAAAGTATTAGCACGTCATCTCAAAGGGGAAACACTTTCACACCTCGGATTTCCCACTTCAAACCCATATCATACTTTGACTAAAACAATGTTTTATTGGCTTAAATCATTGTACAACATCATGGGTCAACTCTGGGGTTTGTCTTTCAGCTGGAAAAAGTGCATTTTTGCTTTTGTGGGGCGTTAATGGAAGAAGCATTCTTTTGAATGAAGTTGAGGGGGTGCATTAGGTAAATGAAGAGACGTACTCGACAGCCTGGCTATGGACGTCTTTATGCGCCCCGCATCAGAATCACAGCATACAGTGTCATAACTAAACAGAAATATCATCACCTTGTTTATATACTTTGATTTGACCTGTTTAATAATGATCTTTTTTTAAATGAATTTTGAACATGTTTTCTTCATCTCAAGTCTTGGGTTTCTTAATTCAATAAAGAAATGTAAAAGAAGACAACAGGTGCAAATGTTGCTATGCAGGTCGAACTGACACCCAACTCCGAATGTTTCCCAGGGTTATTGGCCATGTGCTTCAGTGTACCTGGACTCAGGTACATCGACCAGAACATACACAAACCTTTCTTTGTTTTGAAGGTCAACCATGAACGTAGTCACAAGCAAGGCAGGAAGTTCACCTACATGAAACATTGTTACGTACTGCCCCTTTTATTTCAGCTGTCTTTCCAACAGAGCACCGCTCTGGCAAATCTATAAAACTATGATAACTGCTTTATAATCATTTAACAACTGATTTATCATTGACAATCAACACACCGTCAACAAAATTGGTTTAGGACCAAAAATAATGACTCTCATCGTGGTCTGAGTGCGAGGAATAATACATTAAAATCCAATATGGATTTTTTTGGGGGGTCAGTTCAATTGTTTGAAAGTCATCTTAAACTAACACTAGATATCTGCTCCCTCTGTGTCAGTCCAAACCAAGGCTACAACAAAATGGAGTACACACCTAACGCATACACAACACATTAGCAATCCTAACACATGCTCTCACTTATACACTCACTTCCAGGTCCATACCTATGCATGTCTTGTAATGTAGTTCAACCGCCTGGCCACTAGGAGTGCAGTGGCTAAAGCAACTCATTCCCACCACACCTCTCCACCTGGAAGGCAAGCGTAGCTGTAGCAATAGCTTATGATGAGGTCATGGAGCACAACCTACATGAACAGGACACCTACACACATTGTACGTAACACAGTGTATACAGGGGGACATGTGACCCACCCGCAGTATGTGATTTCCCATGAGGAGAAGAGCCTGCTCCCAGATCTGTTTGTTCTGTCTAGTCAACTCCTAGTCGTGACGATGACCGTATTAGTTGGTAAGAGGGCAAAAGCAGATCTGGGACTAGGCTAGATCAGAGGCATCTTAGGTTACATAAAGCCCTCGTTTCTCTATCCCCCTGTGATTTTGGGGCTACGCTACAATACGGAAGTCAACAGGGAGTGAATATCCGGATTCCAGAAGTCACAAGGTTGTTTTTAAAGGTGCACTCTGTGACTTTAATTTCCGCTAAAAGTGTCCCTGCATTGTAGTTGCCATAGGGGGAAGTGGGAACGACAGATTCCGTCTTTAAGGTATCCTGCATCATCATACAGATATGCTGGTGTGGTAGACAGCTAACAAAGGCCTGCAGTTATCATTGTCCCATTTGAATGTGGGAGAGAGACCATATAAACACCAGCACAGGGTAAGAATGCGTCAGGAGCCCTGCTACAGTGTTTGCTTAGTGCTTTCACAGGTTTGAGCAGTCAAGATGCAACATAGACAACTCTATGACTTTGTTCTGCATGTCCATTTTCTGCCCACTTCTGCACAACTTGGTTACATCCTGCACTGACAACACGGGGCCGAATAGAATTAGAATCTGAACATATTCAAATGGTGTACAGTGAAGGTACAATACTAGCTGGTGGCCCCTTATCAACTTGCACCTGTTGTCTCTGGTGTTGTCACAAAGTCATTTCATTCACTCGAAAAAACAAACAAGAAACCTTTATATTTACAAATATTTCTGCCTGTTTGTTTGTTCTTACACTTAAAAATGTACAGTTTTGCTCCTCTTTTTTGACGTGTCTCTATGTCACGCAACAATGTATTCCTCCACATTCCGAATGTTCAGAGAATGACAGGTACGTTGTTGTGGTGATTGTGTGTCACCATGTCACCATGGCACCCTCTCGTGTGTAAACCATAAGTATAAAATAGTTCACTAGGATATAATGGCACAGCGACTCTTCATAGGACAGACTCTGATCCCTCCCATCGATGAAATAAGTCTGTCCACTGTCCCAGTTGACCATTTACATCTCACAACCTTTCCCCTTTGTTTAAGGTTGTGAAGATGACTTGGATGCTTTGAGTCTCTCTCCCAGGTTTCTTCTTCTAGTCCAAGAACACAGCTTGTGTTAAGTCTTCTCTTGCTCCCACTGACCACAACCCCAGTCCAGTCTATGTTACAGTATATTGTGCAGCTGATCATTTCCCCACCACACACTGTCTCTCTCAGTAGGCTAACACAGTCTGACTCTACCACTGTGTTCTCTCACATTCTCCCCGCAACTTCCATAATCCTCAAGTATTAATGAAATAGAAACCAAAGAAAAGTCTGAAGCTAAACACAAGCACAGACACAACATGGTCGCCAACGGTTTCCCATAGAGGATACAGTGCACTGTGGGTTCACACTCACAGCTCTACAGTTTTGTTCAGTGGGATTAATCATATTAACCCGTCGGCCCCCTCTACTGGCCATATTAGAGCATTGCAGTTGGGGACGTTCTCTATAGACTTTCCCTCGACTTTTATGTGTTTTTCCCTGTTAAAAAAAGAAAGAAAAACTAAAACCCAGCAACAACTGATCACTTTGTTGCCTCTTGGTCTAAGGTCCTCTCCCAGCTTTGTTATCAAAGACCATGGCCTGGCTGACAGACCCCCAGTCTTGCTCAGTGTGCTTAGAGTTACATATACAGCGGTAGAGCTAAGGGGTTGTGGGAGCAACAGAGTCAGCAGGGTGAGGGGTCAGGGATTAAGGGTCAGGAGATGCAGGATTGAATGACTGTACACAGCAAAGTTATGAGTTTAAAAGTATGTGAGTTCTACTCAACTCTTCACATTCATGTATCTACTATGCCTAGTTAGTTAAATGTTGGTGTTTACTGGTGGAGGAAAGGAGAAAGGGATAGGGAAAATAGAATGTGTGTGTGTAAGCAGTTGGAGAAATGTTATTTTGGACTACGGTTCGCATCATGGGGATGAGCCTCTGAGTTGAGACGTCTGTCTCTCTCATTCACTCTCTCCTCTCTCCCTCTCTGTCTCCCTCCCTCTCTGTCTCCCTCCATCATTCTCCATGCACTCTAATTACCCATGCCCCGGTGAAGCTGTGCTGACATGTACGTACGTACACACACACCCACACACACACACACACACACACACACACACACACACACACACACACACACCCACGCACATACACTCACACACACCCACCCACCCACGCACGCCCATATCAAACAGAATATGCATGTGCTGGAAATAGAGGTGAAGATAGGACAGAATGTGTGGAAGAAGGAGGGAGAGTGAGAACTGCCCATCCTTTTCTTTCCTTTCTACTAACAGAATTAGGAAAGTAACATTCTATGAGCCTCCAAGACTTGAATACTGTATGTACCTTCAATATCTCTACCTGCAGCACCCTTTCCCCTACATAGTACACTTCTTTTGACCAGAGCATAATGGACACCAATACCTCTAGGGCACCCTATCCCCTACATAGTACACTTCTTTTGAACAGATTATAATGGACACCAATACCTCTAGAAATGTGTCCAAAACAACACACTAATGCCTATAAGGCACTACTTTTTGCCTGACTGGCCAGAATTAGTGCACTAGGGAATAGGATGCCATTTCAGTGGCAGATTATGGCTTCCATGCCTGCCATAATGACTCACAGAGAGACAGGGGCCCAGGGCTCAGTGGATGGCCTGGTTATTACGAGACAAAGACAGAGCTGCTAGAGTGGCACCAATATCTCACATTACATAAGAGGGGCCCTCAGGGGCCCTGGCCTGATGATAGCAGAGCAGGGAGAGAGGGGTCTCTGTGTGACTGATATGTGGTCGCATTGGTTTGCACCTGCTTTATATGAAATGTGTTGTAAAGAGTAACGGTTGTTTTGATTTACTGGGGTAGTTGATTTGGTTGGGGTAGCATGTGGTCTATAGTGCATTAGTAGACAGTAAGCAATGAACATGGGAGATGGTGATGATACGCAATGTGTTGTATATTCAAGGTGTATGATCATTATTTTATTCATGTTTGTTCCAGTCAGGTTCTTCTTGTTGTAAAGGATAATTGTGCAAATCAAAGAAGCATCCGTGCAGTTTTTTTTAATTGCCTCCATTTTTTTTTTTTTTTGAAGAATAAAATAGGAAGAAAAAGCATATGAAATAGAGATAGAAATGGTTTAAAACAGGAGAAGTGTGGAAACATTGACGATCCAGTGTCCTTCCCCCATCATCATTTAAAAAAATAATTCATGCATAGATCCCCCACTGAGAAAGCCATTTATATATCTTCTTCTTTGTACACATTTATATATAACTATATATCTATACACTTAAACTTCTTTCCACAAAAAAAAAAAGAACTGAAAGCAACAATCAAACAATCAAAGAAAAAAGCACACAAGATAGGCCAAATTGGCACTTTTCATGAACACAGTCAGTAGGCTATCTTGATACAGCTCCACACTCTTGATTCTCTCTCAGTTCCCTCCGATGGGAAAACAACACAGTACTTGGCACCAAGAATGCTGGTAGAAAGACGATATCAGAATATCAATATTTTCATGATAGATGCTAACTGTATGTACTGTACGCCTTGTATGAAAACGACTCCCAACAATTCCTAAGGGTGGGCTGAGGGGTTCATTTGAGGGGGGGGGGTTTAGAACTACAGAGGGAAAGAGATGGATGTAGAAAAGAGAAAACACTATATCAAGTAAGCAGATGACATGAGTAGAGAGATAGAGGTTTTCCAATATATCAGAGGTCACTTACCCAACACCCCAAAAAACTATCTCCAACCCTATTACGGCACAGAAACGGGGGATAAAAAGGGGGATGTAAAATCAACAAAATGAAAAGCACAGAAAAGCATTGTTCTCTGGCAAGGTCTAGGGGCTGTCAGAGTCAGAGAATACGAGACCCCATCAAAATAGTTTCTAAATGTCTCAATGTTCCCCCTTAACATCTGCTGCCCCTGCAGTTCAGCTGCACTTCCACTTAACCTCAACAGGTGGCACTGTAGGAAGTACACAGCATCAGGGCAGCAGGCTGACGGTTGGAGAAACAGAGAGTAAGAGAGAGAGAGATATCCATATACAGGGAGCCAGAGAGCGTAGTAGTTGGTCCACCGGTCCCCCAGGGGGAGCTCTAGCTTTACTATACGCGTGTGGTGGAGTGGGGGTGGGGCAGGGTGTTGTTGTGGCCGGTGCTGGGGAAGGTATTGAAGGGGTGGAGGGGCTGCATGCCGGTGATGGTGCTGGGGATCATAGTGATGGTGTTGGGGGTCATGAGGGGCACATCGTCCGGGGCCCTCCGCAGGGCCAGAGTGTAGTCGGGCGGGCAGGCGGGCCGCAGGATGTCGTGGGGCCGGAGCGGCTCCATGTCGTGGTGCGGGTCATGCTCCGAGTGCTTCATCTGCAGGGACATGATCTCTTCCTCCTGGCTGTGCGCCAGGTCGTTGGAGGGCCCGCCGTGGCGCTGCGGGGAGAGCCGGTGGCGCCGCCCCTCCTGCCGCTTGTCCCGCTTGTAGTAGAGCGCGGCGAACGCCAGGATGTTGAGGAAGAGTAGCGACGCCCCCACCGCCACTGTCACCGACAGCTCTGTGGAATAATCCCGTGTGTCACCGGGGAAGAGGTCCAGTCTGGGCCGCTCTGATCCGTAGGGCTCCACGGGGTCAGGGAATGTGGGGTAGGGGTGGCCTGTGGTGCGGGGTTTGGGCTTCCAGGGGACCCCGGGGGGGCGGGTGCTGCCTGGAGGTAGCCTGGTGGTGGGGGGGAATTCATCATGGAGGGAATGTAGGTGAGGGACCAGCTCCAGCCAGAAGGCCACCTTGTTGGCTCGGTAGTTGTCCCTGACGCGGGGCTTCAGACCGATGTGGAGGTACTGCTTGTCCTTGGAGTTGAACTTGGTCCAGATGACCTCCTCGAAGCGGTTGGGCTTGGTGTGGATGAACTTGGTGTCCTGAGGCACCGGCAGGTTGGGGTCCCTGGAGGAGAAATGAATACCAATCTCATTTAAATTATGTCAATCAAAGGTATTCCAAAGTTATTACAAACAGACACTATATAGTATATTTCACTGTTAAACAACCTCTTGAATTTGACATTAAAACATCAAAATAAAACAACTCAAAATTGCAATACATTTCATAGCTTCTTACATACAGTTGAAGTCGGAAGTTTACATACACCTTAGCCAAAAATATTTAAACTCAGTTTTTCACAATTCCTGACATTTAATCCTAGTAAAAATTCCCTGTTTTAGGTCAGTTAAGATCACTATGTCACGCCCTGACCATAGAGAGCCTTGTTATTCTTTATTTTGGTTAGGTCGGGGTGTGACTAGGGGGGGGTGTTCCTATCTAGGTTAATTATTTCTATGTTGGCCTGGTATGATTCCCAATAAGAGGCAGCTGTTTATCGTTGTCTCTGATTGGGGATCATATTTAGGCAGCCATCTCCCCACTGGTTCTTGTGGGATCTTGTTTGTGTGTAGTTGCCTGTGAGCACTCCATGACTTCATGTTTCCTTTGCTGTTTATTGCTTTGTGAGTTTCCTTTATTAAACATGTGAAACATTAAACATTAAACACCCAAAACGTTAGTCTGAGTATATTTCCAGTTCATACGATGATTGTGACACACCACTTTATTTTAAGAATGTGAAATGTCAGAATAATAGTAGAGAATGATTTATTTCAGCTTTTATTTCTTTCATCACATTCCCAGTGGGTCAGAAGTTTACATACACTCAATTAGTATTTGGTAGCATTGCCTTTAAATTGTTTAACTTGGGTCAAACGTTTCAGGGAGCCTTCCACAATAAGTTGGGTGAATTTTGGCCCATTCCTACCGACAGAGCTGATGTAACTGAGTCAGGTTTGTAGGCCTCCATGCTCGGACACGTTTTTTCAGTTCTGCACATACATTTTCCATAGGATTGAGGTCTGGGCTTTGTGATGGCCACTCCAATACCTTGACTTTGTTGTCCTTAAGCCATTTTGCCACAACTTTGGAAGTATGCTTGGGGTCATTGTCCATTTGGAAGATCCATTTGTGACCAAGCTTTAACTTCCTGACTGATGTCTTGAGATGTTGCTTCAATGTATGCACCGAATTTTCCAGCCTCATGATGCCATCTATTTTGTGAAGTGCACCAGTCCCTCCTGCAGCAAAGCACCCCCACAACATGATGCTGCCACCCCTGTGCTTCACGGTTGGGATGGTGTTCTTCGGCTTGGAAGCCTCCCCCTTTTTCCTCCAAACATAACGATGATCATTATGGCCAAACAGTTATATTTTAGTTTCATCAGACCAGAGAACATTTCTCCAAAAAGTGCGATATTTGTCCTCATGTGCAGTTGCAAACCGTAGTCTGGCTTTTTATGGCGGTTTTGGAGCAGTGTCTTATTCCTTGCTGAGCGGCCTTTCAGTTTATGTCGATACAGGATTTGTTTGACTGTGGATATAGATACATTTGTACCCGTTTCCTCCAGCATCTTCACAAGGTCCTTTGCTGTTCTGGGATTGATTTGCACTTTTTGCACCAAAGTCCGTTCATCTCTAGGAGCCAGAACGCGCCTCCTCCCTGAGCGGTATGACGGCTGGGTGGTCCCATGGTGTTTATACTTGCGTACTATTGTTGTACAGCTGAACGTGGTACCTTCAGGCGTTTGGAAATTGCTCCCAAGGATGAACCAGACTTGTGGAGGTCTACAAAGGTCTTGGCTGATTTCTTTGGATTTTCCATGATGTCAAGCAAAGAGGCACTGAGTTTGAAGGTAGGCCTTGAAATACATACACAGGTACACCTCCAATTGACTCAAATGATGTCAATTAGTATATCAGAAGCTTCTAAAGCCATGACATCATTTTCTGAAATTTTCCAAGCTGTTTAAAGGCACAGTCAACTTAGTGTATGTAAACTTCTAACCCACTGGAATTGTGATACAGTGAAATATAAGTGAAATAATCTGTCAGTAAGTTAAATAATCTGTCAGGAAACAATAGTTTGTGTCCTGCACAAAGTAGATGTCCTA
Source organism: Oncorhynchus gorbuscha (assembly GCF_021184085.1). Classification (NCBI taxonomy): domain Eukaryota; kingdom Metazoa; phylum Chordata; class Actinopteri; order Salmoniformes; family Salmonidae; genus Oncorhynchus; species Oncorhynchus gorbuscha. The sequence continues at coordinate 19,555,194 of NC_060193.1, forward strand.
ACCGACTTGCCAAAACTATAGTTAAGAAATTTGTGGAGTGGTTGAAAAACGAGTTTTAATGACTCCAACCTAAGTGTATGTAAACTTCCGACTTCAACTGTGTAGTCGGGGGTGAAAGTAGATTACATTTTATTCCTGATGTGGCACCTCCTATGTGTGCACATGCTTGCATGACAACAATTGCATGACCATTAGTTGTTTATGGGCCTAATTATAGAATTACCTATAGAATCCCCTATTCATTCAATAGGATCTCTGTGGGTGTAGTCCTAAAGTTTTGTCATTTCACTTTTAAAATGTATGACCTTTTATTGTGGCATAAACACAACCAGTCATGATGTTTTAATCTGATTGTCCAACGATCAGTTCACAAGGCTTCTGTAAACCGGGCTACCTGCTCATATTCATTCACTCTAAAATAATTCCTGCATCCATGCAGTGCACTGTGCACATAATATGAGGAATAGAAAGAAACACCTGTAACAAAACCCCAAAAGTCCAATGAATGACGTTCAGTGATTGTCCTCCCGTAGGCCTACACTTGTAATCCTGAATGTCTCGGCCTCGGCCAAGTCTCTGCCTTTGAGAAATGTCACTGTTCTTTCAAACCACACCGCATTTTGTAGCGTATTGCACACGTTTTCAAGTCCATTCACACATTTTTCATGTGACTAACATACGGTAATGATAAATAATAGTTTAATAGCCTACAGTTTTCATGGCATTGTTGCTTTAATTATTGTGATAGTCTCATGTTTAACCGGTATGGGTACCCCCACTATTTATTTTGCTGGTACTTCGTACCAGACAATACCAGCTTCCTTTCACCTCTGCATAGAGTATGATACACTTGTTCTGGCTGGAAATCATAGACTTAGGGCTCGATTCAATCCGTATCGCTGAAGTTCAGCGGTATAGTGCAATTTACATTTAAAGGCTAAATTCCTGCCTAGCTGAGACTGCATTCACCCCTTAAGGTTGATGTCCACGTCCCCATAAATTGGATGCGTCTCAATCCACCACATACGCCTATTTTGCACTTTCGCATCTGCCATGAAAGATGACAGAGCTAGAGTGGTGTATGTCAGACCATGAGACATCTGGGGTGAAAGGTGACAGAGCTAGAGTGGTGTATGTCAGACCATGAGACATCTGGGGTGAAAGGTGACAGAGCTAGAGTGGTGTATGTCAGACCATGAGACATCTGGGGTGAAAGGTGACAGAGCTAGAGTGGTGTATGTCAGACCATGAGACATCTGGGGTGAAAGGTGACAGAGCTAGAGTGGTGTATGTCAGACCATGAGACATCTGGGGTGAAAGGTGACAGGCTAGAAAGGTGACAGAGCTAGAGTGGTGTATGTCAGACCATGAGACATCTGGGGTGAAAGGTGACAGAGCTAGAGTGGTGTATGTCAGACCATGAGACATCTGGGGTGACAGAGCTAGAGTGACAGAGCTACAGAGCTAGAGTGGTGTATGTCTGGGGTGAGACCATGAGACATCTGGGGTGAAAGGTGACAGAGCTAGAGTGGTGTATGTCAGACCATGAGACATCTGGGGTGAAAGGTGACAGAGCTAGAGTGGTGTATGTCAGACCATGAGACATCTGGAAATGGGTCTTCTCACAAAATCATTTGTAGTGTAGTGTTTACTCTCTGACAGGCTAGAGTGGTGTATGTCAGACCATGAGACATCAAGCCAGAGCTCAGACCATGAGACATCTGCGGTGAAAGGTGACTGAAGGTCCCATGAGACATATTCGGTGAAAGGTGACAGAGCTAGAGTTGAAAAAACATCTGGGGTGAAAGGTGAAGAGCTAATGTACATATGGAGACTGTTTAGTGCATCAAAACAGAGCTAGAGTGGTTAAACACATCTGGGGTGAAAGGTGAAGAGCTAATCCCATGATCTTTCTTATATCTCTCAGAAGTAGGACAGACACTTCAGAACAAACTTCCTTCAGATTTTGATTTGTTTCATGTAGTGAATCTGTTATTCAGTGTGTTTGTTTGGGCTAAGAGCAGTAAGGACTATCGGTTATTCAATGTGTTTGTATATCTCTCAGGGCAGACAGAACAAAATTCCTTCAGATTTTGTTTTGTTTCAGTCTGTTATTCAGTGTGTTTGTTTGGGCTAAGAGCAGTAAGGACTATCGGTGTTTGTATGGGCTATCTGTTATTCAGTGTGTTTGTATGGGCTAAGAGCAGTAAGGACTATCTGTTATTCAGTGTGTTTGTTTGGGCTAAGAGCAGTAAGGACTATCTGTTATTCAGTGTGTTTGTTTGGGCTAAGAGCAGTAAGGACTATCTGTTATTCAGTGTGTTTGTATGGGCTAAGAGCAGTAAGGACTATCTGTTATTCAATGTGTTTGTTTGGGCTAAGAGCAGTAAGGCCTATCTGTTATTCAGTGTGTTTGTTTGGGCTAAGAGCAGTAAGGACTATCTGTTATTCAGTGTGTTTGTATGGGCTAAGAGCAGTAAGGACTATCTGTTATTCAGTGTGTTTGTTTGGGCTAAGAGCAGTAAGGACTATATGTTATTCAATGTGTTTGTATGGGCTAAGAGCAGTAAGGACTATCTGTTATTCAATGTGTTTGTTTGGGCTAAGAGCAGTAAGGACTATCTGTTATTCAGTGTGTTTGTATGGGCTAAGAGCAGTAAGGACTATCTGTTATTCAGTGTGTTTGTATGGGCTAAGAGCAGTAAGGACTATCTGTTATTCAATGTGTTTGTTTGGTCTAAGAGCAGTAAGGACTATCTGTTATTCAGTGTGTTTGTTTGGGCTAAGAGCAGTAAGGACTATCTGTTATTCAATGTGTTTGTTTGGGCTAAGAGCAGTAAGGACTATCTGTTATTCAGTGTGTTTGTATGGGCTAAGAGCAGTAAGGACTATCTGTTATTCAATGTGTTTGTTTGGGCTAAGAGCAGTAAGGCCCAAAATTATTTTTCATCCAATTTTTTGGGATACTTCAAAAATCGAAATCCTTGGTATGACCTTCTTAAAACAATTCCATACAGCTTAGTGGAAACCCCCCCTGGCTTAGACAGGGCTTAGACAGGACTTCGATTCTTATAGGTTAGCTGCAGTTTGGCTCAATCGGAAATAACCTTTAAATTTCAAGCACATTATAGTGCTGAATTTTGGCGATACGGTTTGAATTGAGCCCTAAATTAAATAGTCCTCAAGAGCAGAGAGAGGAAACCAAACAGAGCCCCATTCTTTCCACCTTCTACCCTCTACCCTCTACCCTCTACCTTCTACCCTCTACCCTCTACCGTTCACTACCTACCCCGTCTTAGCAAAGTTTGTCCAGTACGTCATGACTACAGCACTGAGCATGACATCATTCTTAGAGAAGTTGCAGGGGAACAGGTCGGTGGCTCCGATCATGGGAACCCCGAACACGTAGGGGATCTCATCCCCGTGGGCTGCGTCCGCCCACTCCGGCCGCGTCTCCGTCTGACAGTGGTGGTAGAAGGTGTAGAAGTAAACGGGAGATTGGAACTCGGCGTGCAGTTTGGCCGTGGCCACCGCCGGCGCCACCCACTGGTGGTCCGTGAACAGGGCGAGGAGGGTTTTTCTCCTCATGTCTCCGTTGTCACGGTCGGCCCAGTCAGTGTACATGAACTTAATGGTCTCTCTCAGGATGTCCTTACCTAGAGGGGAGGAGAGGGAGGAGGGTGATGGGAGGAGATGGAGAGTGGTGAGAGGGGAGGGAGGGAGGTTGGACACAAGAGAGAGTGAAAATTCAAGAGAGGGAAGTTGAGAAAGAGAGATACAGACGGAGCCAGAAGATGAGCGAAAGGGAGAGGGTGAGGGAAAGAGAAATAGAGAGTATAGAAAGGGAGAGAGTGAGGGAAAGAGAAAAAGAGATAGAGAGTATAGAAAGGGAGGGAAAGGGAAAGAAAATTAGAGATAGAGAGTATAGAAAGGGAGAGAAAGGAAATAGAGATAGAGAGTATAGAAAGGGAGGGAAAGGGAAAGAGAATTAGAGATAGAGAGTATAGAAAGGGAGAGAAAGGGAAATTAGAGATAGAGAGTATAGAAAGGGAGAGAGTGAGGGAAAGAGAAATAGAGAGTATAGAAAGGGAGGGAAAGGGAAAGAGAATTAGAGATAGAGAGTATAGAAAGGGAGAGAAAGGGAAATAAAGATAGAGAGTATAGAAAGGGAGAGAAAGGGAAAGAGAAATAGAGATAGAGAGTATAGAAAGGGAGGGAAAGGGAAAGAGAAATAGAGATAGAGAGTATAGAAAGGGAGAGAAAGGGATGGGAAAGAGAAATAGTGATAGAGAGTATAGAAAGGGAGGGAAAGAGAAATAGAGATAGAGAGTATAGAAAGGGAGAGAAAGGGAAATAGAGATAGAGAGTATAGAAAGGGAGAGAAAGGGATGGGAAAGAGAAATAGTGATAGAGAGTATAGAAAGGGAGGGAAAGAGAAATAGAGATAGAGAGTAGAGAAAGTATAGAAAGGGAAATAGAGATAGAGGATAGAAAGAGAGATTAAAGAGATAGAGAGTAAAGAAAGGGAGAGAAAGGGAGGGAAAGAGAAATAGAGATAGAGAGTATAGAAAGGGAGAGAGTGAGGGAAAGGAAAGAGAATTAGAGATAGAGAGTATAGAAAGGAGAGAAAGGAAATAGAGATAGAGAGTATAGAAAGGGAGAGAAAGGGAAAAGAAAATAGAGATAGAGAGTATAGAAAGGGAGGAAAGGGAAAGAGAAATAGAGATAGAGAGTATAGAAAGGGAGGAAAGGGAAAGAGAATAGAGATAGAGAGTATAGAAAGGGAGAGAGTGAGGGAAAGAGAAATAGAGAGTATAGAAAGGGAGGAAAGGGAAGAAAGGAAATAGAGATAGAGAGTATAGAAAGGGAGAGAAAGGGAAAGAGAAATAGAGATAGAGAGTATAGAAAGGGAGAGAAAGGGAAAGAGAAATAGAGATAGAGAGTATAGAAAGGGAGGGAAAGGGAAAGAGAAATAGAGATAGAGAGTATAGAAAGGGAGAGAAAGGGATGGGAAAGAGAAATAGTGATAGAGAGTATAGAAAGGGAGGGAAAGAGAAATAGAGATAGAGAGTATAGAAAGGGAGAGAAAGGGAAATAGAGATAGAGAGTATAGAAAGGGAGAGAAAGGGAAAGAGAGATCGAGAGTAAAGAAAGGGAGAGAAAGGGAGGGAAAGGAAAGAGAAATAGAGATAGAGAGTATAGAAAGGGAGAGAAAGGGATGAGAAAGAGAAATAGAGATAGAGAGTACAGAAAGGGAGAGAGTGAGGGAAAAAGAAATAGAGAGTATAGAAAGGGAGAGAGTGAGGGAAAGAGAAATAGAGATAGAGAGCATAGAAAGGGAGAGAAAGGGAAATAGAGATAGAGAGTATAGAAAGGGAGAGAGTGAGGGAAAGAGAAATAGAGATAGAGAGTATAGAAAGGGAGAGAAAGGGAAATAGAGATAGAGAGTATAGAAAGGGAGAGAGTGAGGGAAAGAGAAATAGAGATAGAGAGTATAGAAAGGGAGAGAAAGGGAAATAGAGATAGAGAGTATAGAAAGGGAGAGAGTGAGGGAAAGAGAAATAGAGATAGAGAGCATAGAAAGGGAGAGAAATGGAAAGAGAAATAGAGAGAGAGAGTATAGAATGGGAGGGAAAGAGAAAGAGAGATAGAGTATAGAAAGGGAGAGAAAGGGAAATAGAGATAGAGAGTATAGAAAGGCAGAGAAAGGGAAAGAGAGAATAGAGAGAGAGAGTATAGAAAGGGAGAGAAAGGGAAATAGAGATAGAGAGTATAGAAAGGCAGAGAAAGGGAAAGAGAAATAGAGAGAGAGAGTATAGAAAGGCAGAGAAAGGGAAAGAGAGATAGAGAGTATAGAAAGGGAGAGAAAGGGAAATAGAGATAGAGAGTATAGAAAGGCAGAGAAATGGAGGGAAAGAGGAATAGAGATAGAGAGTATAGAAAGGGAGAGAGTGAGGGAAAGAGAAATAGAGATAGAGAGTATAGAAAGGGAGAGAGTGAGGGAAATAGAGATAGAGAGTATAGAAAGGGAGAGAAAGGGAAATAGAGATAGAGAGTATAGAAATGCAGAGAAATGGAGGGAAAGAGAAATAGAGATAGAGAGTATAGAAAGGGAGATAGTGGGGGAAAGAGAAATTGAGATAGAGAAAGGGAGAGAAAGGAAATAGAGAAAGGGAAAGAGAAATAGAGATAGAGAGTATAGAAAGGGAGAGAAAGGGAAATAGAGAAATAGAGAGTATAGAAAGGGAGAGAGAAGGGAAAGGGAAAGAGAATTAGAGATAGAGAGAGTATAGAAAGGGAGAGAAAGGAAATAGAGATAGAGTAGTATAGAAAAGGGAGAGAGTGAGGAGAAAGAGAAATAGAGATAGAGAGCATAGAAAGGGAGAGAGGAAAGAGAAATAGAGATAGAGATTATAGAATGGGAGAGAAAGAGAAATAGAGATAGAGAGTATAGAAAGGGAGAGAAAGGGAAATAGAGATAGAGAGTATAGAAAGGCAGAGAAAGGGAGAGAAAGGGAAATAGAGAGAGAGAGTATAGAAAGAGCAGGGAGAAAAGGGAAATAGAGATAGAGAGTATAGAAAGGCAGAGAAAGAAAGAGAAATAGAGATAGAGAGTATAGAAAGGGAGAGAAAGGGAAATAGAGATAGAGAGTATAGAAAGGGAGAGAAAGGGAAATAGAGATAGAGAGTATAGAAAGGCAGAGAAAGGAAATAGAATAGAGAATAGAGATAGAGAAAGGGAAATAGAAAGGGAGAGAAAGGGAGAGAAAGAGAAATAGAGATAGAGAGTATAGAAAGGGGAGAGAAAGGGAAATAGAGATAGAGAGTATAGAAAGGAGAGAAAGGGAAATAGAGATAGAGAGTATAGAAATGGAGAGAAAGGGAGAGAAAGAGAAATAGAGAGAGAGAGTATAGAAAGGGAGAGAAAGGGAAAGAGAGAGAGAGTATCGAAAGGGAGAGAAAGAGAAATAGAGAGAGAGAGTATAGAAAGGGAGAGAAAGGGAGAAAAGAAAATAGAGATAGAGATTATAGAAAGGGAGAGAAAGGGAAATAGAGATAGAGAGTATAGAAAGGGAGAGAAAGGGAAATAGAGATAGAGAGTATAGAAAGGGAGAGAAAGGGAAATAGAGATAGAGAGTATAGAAAGGGAGAGAAAGGGAGAGAAAGGGAAATAGAGATAGAGATTATAGAAAGGGAGAGAAAGGGAAATAGAGATAGAGAGTATAGAAAGGGAGAGAAAGGGAAATAGAGATAGAGAGTATAGAACGGGAGAGAAAGGGAGAGAAAGGGAAATAGAGATAGAGATTATAGAATGGGAGAGAAAGGGAAATAGAGATAGAGAGTATAGAAAGGGAGAGAAAGGGAAATAGAGATAGAGAGTATAGAAAGGGAGAGAAAGGGAAATAGAGATAGAGAGTATAGAAAGGGAGAGAAAGGGAGATAAAAGGAGGCAAAGGGAAATAGAGATAGAGAGTATAGAAATAGAGATAGAGAGTATAGAAAGGGAGAGAAAGGGAGAGAGATAGAGAGTATAGAAATAGAGATAGAGAGTATAGAAAGGGAGGGAAAGGGAGGGGTCAGACAAAAAGGCACATGATTGCGAATTGAAGTTGAAAGAGACATTTTTACCAAATAGTAAACCACAGAAGTTGGCTATGAGACATCATTCCTCTCTAGAGGTTATGTATTATATTGTTATGATATTATTATTCTTGTTATTATATTCTTACACCGTTATTATATTGTTACTTTACTCAATAAAAAGCTGCACATGAATTGGTATTGGTATTCTGGTATTTTATTAGGATCCCCATTAGCTGTTGCGATAACTCACTTGAAGAGTTCCATGAAATCATGGCTCTATATAATACTTTACGTTTTCTTTCATTCTATTCTGGAATTGGGAAGTGTGAAAAGACCCCTGGTGGTATGTCTGGTGGGGTAAGTGTTCAAGCTTTTTCTAGGTCCTTCTTTGCAGCACTTGACCATATGACTGGGCAATAATCAAGATAAGATAAAACTAGAGCCTGCAGGACTTGCTTTATCACGGACAGACCTCTACCCATCTTTACAACCTTTGAATCAAGATGTTTTGACAATGACAGTTTACATTTAGTAGGGATATAGAGACCATTACCCTCAGGATATCCATAGAGATTGTCCACAAAGTTAGAGATGGTGTAGTCGAACGCTGCAGCTGAGATCCCATCATTGTCTTCACTGTCATCTACAAACTTCAGCCCCTCTCCCTGGTTCACTCCAATCAGGATGTCATAGTTCAGGAACTCCCCCTTGTGGCGAAACGAGGGAAGGACATGTTAGGTATGTAGACACATTAGAAGTGCATGAGATTTTGCTGCCTCATAACTTTTTAAGCACTTTGGGCTCCTTGAAAAGCACTATTAACACCAAAAAGCATAAAAAATATAAACCTGTCTTAAATTACACTTAACCATTATAGTAATGTCTTATCATAACCTTAATCTTTTTAAGTTACTCATGGTAACGCTGGCACTGAGATTTCATCAGAACCAATAGAACACGTCTCTGCGGTCAGAGAGCCATGACTAATATAGCCACATTAACCTCCACCCCATAGCCACCCCCAACAATACACCCACCCCCTGCTCCTTCCTCCCACCTGCTGCATGAGTATCTCAGGGTCGTCCGGCACCACGTCTCCGTCCACTACGGGTCCGAAGGCGATGTGGTAGCGGGCCGGCTGGATGTCCTGATCCACCAGCTCCCTGAAGTTCTTCTTCCTCAGGCAGTCCACCAACTCTGCCGTCTCTGAGTGGCTGCAGCCTACCTTCCGGGCCAGGATCTTGGTGTACTTGAGGGGCTGGTAGTTGACCGACCAGCTGGAGATGGCTGAGCCACTCTGGGCTATGGCCCTCTGGAACAACCCTGGAGGACAGAGAAGGAGAAGTTAGACGAGTGGATCTGAAAGGAGGAGGTTTTATGAACGTCCAATGTAATATCAGGAGCAGAGGACAAAACGAGAGAAAAGGTGAGCGGATATTCCCTTTTTTTTCTCTGAAAATTGAACGCGGCCCAAAGTGTACTGTACATGTTCGATTACTACGGTGGCAGCCAAGGTTGTGTCTCTACAGTCTAAAGTGGCTTTCTTCTCCTTGTCTACTTTCCTTCCAGAAAAGATAAGATCATTTTCTGAAGAATACTTAGTTAGGTGGTGAACGTTTGTTCCATTTTCCCTCCGCGGATTTCGCTATTTTCCCTCTCTTAGTCACTGTAAAAAAAATCTGATAGAAAGTAATGCGCTTTAAACTCCATAGTTGAGATGATACTGTATGAGATTCAGCCCAGACTGGGGAATCGATGGGGGACTGCACAGTCTGCCTCTTATTAAAGAAACACATTTCCTTCCTCTTTTCTACAGATTTCTCTTTTCTTTTTCTCTCTCTGTCTGTCCTGCGGTGAAAACGAACTACTGTGGTGCCTCGTTACAGGGGGGAGCTCTCATTCTTTCCCCTCTTCCTCCTGCGTATTGCTCTATTCCTCCACACTCCTTCCCTCTCCTGCAGATTCCTGGTGAATAATTAAGCAGTGACGCAGAGCAGAGCCTCTTTCCCAGGGAAGACTATTAGGGAGCGCGTAGCTCAGCCGACCTGCTACTTCAGCATTACTTCTCATAGTGGGGGGGAGGGGGAGGTGTGAGGAAGTAAGTGAGAGAAAGTATGAGAAAGGGGAGGGAGGTGACTCATCTATATTTCATCCTAAATCCTAATCAGTTTCTCTCTTTCCTCCTTCCCTCTCTCTCAGTGCATCTTCCCTTCAGCTACCTCCCCCTCCCTTTCCCACTCTCATCATGATGATCTGTATCCCCCTCCCCCCTCCTCTCTCCCTCGCCTCTCATCCACCTCTTCTCCATAAACACATGTATCATGCCACAGTTGATTTGTTGAGTGGTGGGATGACATGACTGGTGTTCCCCGTGGGGAGCGAGAGTGTTCCTTACCTGGCACCCCGGGAGCTTTGAGTGACAGGTGGAGGAGTTGTAGTCTGGAGGGCTGGTGTTAGATGATGATGAGGACGGTGATTAAGATGAAGATGGGTTTGACAGCAGAGAGAACTGGTTTTAATGTGATGAGACGAGAGAGGAGGAGAGGACATGTAGGTTAGGGTAGGAGAGGACATGTAGGTTAGGGTAGGAGAGGACATGTAGGTTATGGTAGGAGAGGAGGAGAGGACATGTAGGTTAGGGTAGGAGAGGACATGTAGGTTAGGGTAGGAGAGGAGATGTAGGTTAGGGTAGGAGAGGACATGTAGGTTAGGGTAGGAGAGGAGGAGAGGACATGTAGGTTAGGGTAGGAGAGGACATGTAGGTTAGGGTAGGAGAGGAGGAGAGGACATGTAGGTTAGGGTAGGAGAGGACATGTAGGTTAGGGTAGGAGAGGACATGTATGTTAGGGTAGGAGAGGACATGTATGTTAGGCTAGGAGAGGAGGAGAGGACATGTAGGCTAGGGTAGGAGAGGAGGAGAGGACATGTAGGTTAGGGTAGGAGAGGACATGTATGTTAGGGTAGGAGGAGGACATGTAGGTTAGGGTAGGAGAGGACATGTAGGTTAGGGTAGGAGAGGAGGAGAGGACATGTAGGTTAGGGTAGGAGTGGAGAGGACATGTAGGTTAGGAGAGGAGAGGACATGTAGGTTAGGGTAGGAGAGGAGGAGAGGACATGTAGGTTAGAGGAGGAGAGGACATGTAGGTTAGGAGAGGAGAGGAGGAGAGGACATGTAGGTTAGGAGAGGAGAGGAGAGGACATGTAGGTTATGGTAGGAGAGGAGGAGAGGACATGTAGGTTAGGAGAGGAGAGGAGAGGACATGTAGGTTAGAGGAGGAGAGGACATGTAGGTTAGGGTAGGAGAGGAGGAGAGGACATGTAGGTTAGAGGAAGAGAGGACATGTAGGTTAGGGTAGAAGAGGAGGAGAGGACATGTAGGTTAGAGGAGGAGAGGACATGTAGGTTAGGAAAGGAGAGGAGGAGAGGACATGTAGGTTAGGAGAGGAGAGGACATGTAGGTTAGGAGAGGAGAGGAGAGGACATGTAGGTTAGAGGAGGAGAGGACATGTAGGTTAGGGTAGGAGAGGAGGAGAGGACATGTAGGTTAGGAGACGAGAGGAGAGGACATGTAGGTTAGAGGAGGAGAGGACATGTAGGTTAGGGTAGGAGAGGAGGAGAGGACATGTAGGTTAGAGGAGGAGAGGACATGTAGGTTAGAGGAGGAGAGGACATGTAGGTTAGGGTAGGAGAGGAGGGGGGACATGTAGGTTAGAGGAGGAGAGGACATGTAGGTTAGGGTAGGAGAGGAGGAGAGGACATGTCGGTTAGGAGAGGAGAGGAGAGGAGAGGACATGTAGGTTAGAGGAGGAGAGGTCATGTAGGTTATGGGAGGAGAGGACATGTAGGTTAGAGGAGGAGAGGACATGTCGGTTAGGAGAGGAGAGGAGAGGAGAGGACATGTAGGTTAGAGGAGGAGAGGTCATGTAGGTTATGGGAGGAGAGGACATGTAGGTTAGAGGAGGAGAGGACATGTAGGTTATGGTAGGAGAGGAGGAGAGGACATGTAGGTTATGGTAGGAGAGGAGGAGAGGACATGTAGGTTAGGAGAGGAGAGGACATGTAGGTTAGAGGAGAAGAGGACATGTAGGTTAGAGGAGGAGAGGACATGTAGGTTAGAGGAGGAGAGGACATGTAGGTTAGAGGAGGAGAGGACATGTAGGTTAGGAGGAGAGGACATGTAGGTTAGAGGAGGAGAGGGACATGTAGGTTAGAGGAGGAGAGGACATGTAAGTTATGGTAGGAGAGGAGGAGAGGACATGTAGGTTAGGAGAGGAGAGGACATGTAGGTTAGAGGAGAAGAGGACATGTAGGTTAGAGGAGGAGATGACATGTAGGTTAGAGGAAGAGAGGACATGTAGGTTAGAGGAGGAGAGGACATGTAGGTTAGAGGAGGAGAGGACATGTAGGTTAGGAGACGAGAGGAGAGGACATGTAGGTTAGAGGAGGAGAGGACATGTAGGTTAGGGTAGGAGAGGAGGAGAGGACATGTAGGTTAGAGGAGGAGAGGACATGTAGGTTAGAGGAGGAGAGGACATGTAGGTTAGGGTAGGAGAGGAGGGGGGACATGTAGGTTAGAGGAGGAGAGGACATGTAGGTTAGGGTAGGAGAGGAGGAGAGGACATGTCGGTTAGGAGAGGAGAGGAGAGGACATGTAGGTTAGAGGAGGAGAGGTCATGTAGGTTATGGGAGGAGAGGACATGTAGGTTAGAGGAGGAGAGGACATGTAGGTTATGGTAGGAGAGGAGGAGAGGACATGTAGGTTATGGTAGGAGAGGAGGAGAGGACATGTAGGTTAGGAGAGGAGAGGACATGTAGGTTAGAGGAGAAGAGGACATGTAGGTTAGAGGAGGAGAGGACATGTAGGTTAGAGGAGGAGAGGACATATAGGTTAGGAGAGGAGAGGACATGTAGGTTAGGAGAGGAGAGGACATGTAGGTTAGAGGAGGAGAGGACATGTAAGTTATGGTAGGAGAGGAGGAGAGGACATGTAGGTTAGGAGAGGAGAGGACATGTAGGTTAGAGGAGAAGAGGACATGTAGGTTAGAGGAGGAGATGACATGTAGGTTAGAGGAGGAGAGGACATGTAGGTTAGAGGAGGAGAGGACATGTAGGTTAGGAGAGGAGAGGAGAGGACATGTAGGTTAGAGGAGAAGAGGACATGTAGGTTAGAGGAGGAGAGGACATGTAGGTTACAGGAGGAGAGGACATGTAGGTTAGGAGAGGAGAGGAGAGGACATGTAGGTTAGAGGAGAAGAGGACATGTAGGTTAGAGGAGGAGAGGACATGTAGGTTAGGGTAGGAGAGGAGGAGAGGACATGTCGGTTAGAGGAGGAGAGGACATGTAGGTTAGGGTAGGAGAGGAGAAGAGGACATGTAGGTTAGAGGAGGAGAGGACATGTAGGTTAGGGTAGGAGAGGAGGAGAGGACATGTAGGTTAGGATAGGATAGGAGAGGACATGTAGGTTAGAGGAGGAGAGGAGAAGAGGACATGTAGGTTAGAGGAGGAGAGGACATGTAGGTTAGGGTAGGAGAGGAGGAGAGGACATGTAGGTTAGGATAGGAGAGGAGGAGAGGACATGTAGGTTAGAGGAGGAGAGGACATGTAGGTTAGGGGAGGAGAGCACATGTAGGTTAGGGGAGGAGAGGACAGGAGGACATGCACATACTATATTGGTTGTTTACTCACAGTCTCATGTCTAGACACACACACACACACACACACACACACACACACACACACACACACACACACACACACACACACACACACACACACACACACACACACACACACACACACACACACACACACACACACACACACACACACACACACACACACACACACACACACACACACACACACGCACACACAGAAAAATACCTACAGAAAACATACATCTCTTACTTTCTCTAGTCTCTCTCTCCTTCTTTCTCTACAGTGTCTCTCTCTCTCCCTCTCTACAGTCATTCTCTCTCTCTCTACGGTTCTATCTCTCTCTACGGTTTTCTCTCTCCCTCTATAGTCTCTCTCTCTCTCTCTCTCTCTCCCTCTACAGTATCTCTCTCTCTATCCCTCTAGAGCAGGGGTCCCCAAACTTTTTCCTGTGAGGGCCACATAACTTTTCCCTTCTCTGATGGGGGGCCGGTGTCAGTTTGTAACAGAAAAAGTGTGACGATCGTACGGGAGCTTAAAAAATTTATTGTTTTCCAGAAAGCCACACATAACCAAATAACCCTTTCCAGGTTCTTTACAGAAAAAAAGTCAGGAAACAAATAATAACACTATTAATTAAATAAATAATAACTAAATAACCCTCTCTGAGTTCTTCACAGAAAAAACAGGAAATAAATAATAACTAAATAACTCTCTCTGGGTTCTTCATAGAAAAAAAAGCCATGGAACATTAACTTTCTGTCGTGCCATGCACAATCTTAAAAGATAAAAGTTCAGCTCAGTTGTCAGAGCAGAATCTCTCTGACACATATGAGCAGTCTCTTAAAGTTCTTGTGTTCCTTCCTTATAATCCTTTTGTAGGTTCCAGTAGGCTTGTAGACACCGCTACCTATGTATGTTCATCAGTGTGAACTGTGGGCCTGCATCTGGCTGGTGAGAAGTTGAATATCAGATTCCATTCTAGTCACAGCCAGTCTCAAGCACTGATGCAAATGTTCATCTGTCAATCTTGATCTCATCGGGGTTTACAGCAGTTTCATGTAGGGTTTTCTCGCAGATATACGTGCTGCCAAAAACTGTGGACATTTTCATTGCGTGTTTTTTGATGTTTGGATATGTGTCGTTTGGGAGGGCGGCATAGAAGTCAATGAGACTGTTGGGCTTGAATGCGTCTTTCAGAACATCACAGTTCTGTAACTCAGCCAACTTAAACTGATATGAAGGCTGGGCTTCATCAATGTCGGCAACAAAGGGGTTCTGAAAAGACGGATTTCTTTTGCATGAACATGTAGTTCACTGAATCGACATTCAGCATTTCCAGTGCTTCCACGCACTTTTCAGCTAGGAACGGGACCGCTGGGAGTCGACATGTTTTGGGTAGCAGGAAGATGGACGGTTGCGCTTTTTCCAAAAGCAGCGCTATTTCACCTCAAATGCTTTTATGTGGAGGAATACATGTCGAAATGAGTTTCCCCTCGCCTTGTAGCTGCAAGTTAAGGCTGTTAAGTATTTCTGTCACGTCTGTTAAAAATGCGAGGTGCCATTTCCATTCTGGGTCGATCAGCTCTGGGACCGTTTTGTCTTTTAAATGAAGAAATGCGTTAATTTTGGGTAGCTCGTAAAACGCCAAAACTCTGCCCCGGCTCAGCCATCGGACCTCTGTGTAGTACAGCACATCTCCGTGCGTAGACTCCAGTTCAGACAGGAATTCTTGGAACTGCCTGTGTTTAAGTCCCTTTGCTCTGATGAAGTTTATGCACGACACCACAACCTTCATTACAGAATCCCACGTCAACACTTTGCAGCACAGTGCTTGCTGGTGAATTAGGCAGTGGACTCGTAGCGGGGCGGTGAGACCCCTTTTTCCAACTCCCGGTTCATGCGTCCTATTAGACCGCGAGTTTCGCCCACCATGCTAGGAGCCCCGTCAGTCGTGATGCTAGCTAGCTTTGACCAGTCCAGGTCCAACTTCTCCATGGTTTGGCACACTTTGTCAAAAATATCCTCTCCCGTTGTAGTCCCTTTGAGACTTTGGAGGGCTGCCAGCTCCTCGCATATCTCAAAGTTTGCGCTAACTCCACGAATAAAAATGAGCAGTTGCGCTGTGTCTTGCACTTTCTCATCCAGTGCTAATGAAAAAAGTCAAATTCTTTCTCTTCTGCTGCAGCTGGGCATATACATTACTCCCGATTTCTTCAACGCGTCTGGTGATTGTACTCGCCGACAGACTTACGGCATTAAATGCATCTTTCTTCTCGGACACACCTCCTCCGCGACAGCATTTCTTAACAAACTCTCCGTCAGTGAAAGGCTTACCGCTTCTTGCTATCAGTTTAGCTCTGGCCCGAACGGATGCCTGGTTCAGCTGAGCTTGGTGTACAAATGTATTCTGCTGAGATAGTAGTCCACTTTTTAGCTTTGAGAGTTTGTCTGCTCGTATTTGGCCTTGCAAGCTATCGTACTTGTCTTTGTGACGGGATTCATAGTGTCGGCGAAGATTGTATTCTTTGAATACCGCCACCGTCTCTTGACAGATGAGACAAACAGCCTTTTCTTTGCATTGAACAAAAAAATAATCGTTTGTCCACTGCAGGTTAAATACCCTGCATTCTGAATCTATTTTTCTCTTACCTAACCTTTTCGCCATTATTCCGTTCTCTCTTTGACAGGGCCGGGCCTAGGATTTTTTTTTTTTTCTGGAGGCCAAATAGGAAAAAAATTCTCTCTCTGGTATTGTTCAGAGGGCCGGGCCAAATGTGCTGACTCTCTCCCGCTCCGTAGTTTGGTGACCACTGCTCTAGAGTCTCTCTCTCTCCCTCTACAGTCTCTCTCTCTCTCTCTCTCTCCTTCTACAGTCTCTCTCTCTCTCCCTCTACAATCTCTCTCTACAGTCTCTCTACAGTATCTCTCTCTCTCTCTCTCTCTCTCTCTCTCTCTCTCTCTCGCTCTCGCTCTCTCTCTACAGTCTCTCTCTCTCTACAGCCTCTCTACAGTCTCTTGCTCTCTCTCTCTCTACAGTCTCCCCCCTCTCTCTACAGTCTCTCTACGGCCTCTCTCTCTCTACAGTCTCTCTCTCTCTCCACAGTCTCTCTCTCTCTCTCTCTCTCTCTCTCTCTCTCTCTCTCTCTCTCTCTCTCTCTCTCTCTCTCTCTCTCTCTCTCTCTCTCTCTCTCTCTGCAGTCTCTCTCTGTCTACAGTCTATCTCTCTACAGTCTCTCTCTCTCTCTCTCTCTCTCTCTCTCTCTCTCTCTCTCTCTCTCTCTCTCTCTCTCTCTCTCTCTCTCTCAGTCTATCTCTCTCTCTACAGTCTCTCTCTCTCTCTCTCTCTCTCTCTCTAAAGTCTCTATCTCTATCTCTCTCTCTACAGTCTCTCTCTCTCTACAGTCTCTCTCTCTCCCTCTCTACAGTCTCTCTCTCTACACTGTCTCTCCCTCTAGTCTCTCTCTCGCTCTACACAGTCTCACTCTCGTGCGCTCTGTCTCTATCTCTCTACAGTCTCTGTCTCTCTCTACAGTCTCACTCTCTCTCTCTGTCTCTCTCTCTCTCTACAATCTCTCTACAGTATCTCGCTCTCTCTCTCTACAGTCTCTCTCTCTCTCTCTCTTACAGTCTCTCTCTCTCTACAGTCTCTATCTCTATCTCTCTCTACAGTCTCTCTCTCTCTACAGTCTCTCGCTCTCCCTCTCTACAGTCTCTCTCTCTCTACACAGTCTCTCTCTCTAGTCTCTCTCTCGCTCTACACAGTCTCACTCTTGTGCGCTCTGTCTCTCTCTCTCTACAGTCTCTGTCTCTCTCTACACAGTCTCAATCTTGTTCCCTCTCTCTCTATAGTCTCTTTCTCCCTCTACACAGTCTCTCTCTCTCAATATCTCTACAGTCTCTCTCTCTCTCTCTACAGTCTCTCTCTCTCTCTCTCTCTCTCTCTCTCTCTCTCTCTCTCTCTCTCTCTCTCTCTCTCTCTCTCTCTCTCTCTCTCTCTCTCTCTCTCTCTCTCTCTCATGCTCTGCAGCTCTCTCTCTCTCTCTCTCTCTCTCTCTCTCTCTCTCTCTCTCTCTCTCTCTCTCTCTCTCTCTCTCTCTCTCTCTCTCTCTCTCAGAGGGGTCAGAGTATACCTGGCAGTATAATATGTTCAACGCAGAGGAGTGCGGTTGTCAAGGTTTCCCTGCAGGTCATTGGACCACATTGCTCCCAATATAAATGTTGATCCTCTGTCTCAAATGACACCCTAATCCCTAGGTAGTGCACTACTTTTGGCTCTGGTATTATATGGGGTATAAGATGATGTCACTCTGAACTCACTTTGAACCAATCCATCCTTGGGAGTAACCAGATAGTATATCCATGTACCCTTGTTCGATCGGGTAAGAGTAAGTCATCTAAGAACTGAGAAGTAAATCAAATAAAATATGAATGTAACCCACCAGTGTGCCCCTTACCCTCGGAGTGGTGCGAGAGGATGAGGAGGTTGACGCAGGAAGCCCCGGCGCCAGAGCCGAAGATGGTGATGCGCTCGGGGTCGCCCCCAAAATGGCCGATGTTCTCATTGAGCCAACGCAGAGCCTGGATCTGGTCCAGCAGACCGTAGTTCCCCTTGGCTGACTGGTCCCCTGTACTCAGGAAACCTTTACAAAAGTGAGGAGAGTGGGACAGAGGGGGAGGAAGAGGGAGAGAGGGGGGAGGAAGAGGGAGAGAGATGCATCGTTAATAGAGAGTTTATTTTGACAATAATGTTCTCCACATTCTACAGTCACCGGTCCTCTCCCACATTCTATAGTCGCCCATTCACTCCCACATTCTATAGTCGCCTGTCCTCTTCCACATTCTATAGTCTCCTCTCCCATATTCTATAGTCGCCTGTCCTCTTCCACATTCTATAGTCGCCCGTCCTCTCCCACATTCTATAGTCGCCCGTCCACTCCCACATTCTACAGTCGCCAGTCCTCTCCCACATTCTACAGTCGCCCGCCCTCTCCCACATTCTACAGTAGCCCGTCCTCTCCCACATTCTTCAGTCGCCCGTCCTCTCCCACATTCTATAGTCGCCCGTCCTCTTCCACATTCTACAGTCGCCCGTCCTCTCCCACATTCTACAGTCACCCGTCCTCTCCCACATTCTACAGTCCCCCGTCCTCTCCCACATTCTACAGTCGCCCGTCCTCTCCCACATTCTACAGTCGCCCGTCCTCTCCCATATTCTACAGTCGCCCGTCCTCTCCCACATTCTATAGTCGCCCGTCCTCTTCAACATTCTACAGTCGCCCGTCCTCTCCCACATTCTACAGTCGCCCGTCCTCTCCCATATTCTACAGTCGCCTGTCCTCTCCCATGTTCTACAATTGCCTGTCCTCTCACATATTCTACAGTCGCCTGTCCTCTCACATATTCTACAGTCGACCGTCCTCTCACATATTCTACAGTCGCCTGTCCTCTCACATATTCTACAGTCGCCTGTCCTCTCACATATTCTACAGTTGACCGTCCTCTTACATATTCTACAGTCGCCTGTCCTCTCCCATGTTCTACAGTCAACCGTCCTCTCCCATATTCTACAGTCGCCTGTCCTCTCCCATATTCTACAGTCGACCGTCCTCTTACATATTCTACAGTCGCCTGTCCTCTCCCATATTCTACAGTCGCCTGTCCTCTCCCATATTCTACAGTCGACCGTCCTCTCACATATTCTACAGTCGCCTGTCCTCTCCCATATTCTACAGTCGCCTGTCCTCTCCCATATTCTACAGTCGACCGTCCTCTCACATATTCTACAGTCGCCTGTCCTCTCCCATATTCTACAGTCGCCTGTCCTCTCCCATATTCTACAGTCGACCGTCCTCTCACATATTCTACAGTCGCCTGTCCTCTTACATATTCTACAGTCGCCTGTCCTCTCCCATATTCTACAGTTGCCTGTCCTCTCCCATATTCTACAGTCGACCGTCCTCTCTCATATTCTACAGTCGCCTGTCCTCTCCCAAATTCTACAGTCGCCCGTCCTCTCCCAAATTCTACAGTCGCCTGTCCTCTCCCATATTCTACAGTCGCCTGTCCTCTCCCATATTCTACAGTCGACCGTCCTCTCTCATATTCTACAGTCGCCTGTCCTCTCCCAAATTCTACAGTCGCCCGTCCTCTCCCAAATTCTACAGTCGCCTGTCCTCTCCCATATTCTACAGTCGCCTGTCCTCTCCCATATTCTACAGTCGCCTGTCCTCTCCCAGATTCTACAATTGCCTGTCCTCTCACATATTCTACAGTCGCCTGTCCTCTCCCATATTCTACAGTCGCCTGTCCTCTCCCATATTCTACAGTCGCCTGTCCTCTCCCACATTCTACAATTGCCTGTCCTCTCCCATATTCTACATCCGCCTGTCCTCTCCCATGTTCTACAATCGCCTGTCCTCTCCCATATTCTACAGTCGCCTTTCCTCTCACATATTCTACAGTCGACCGTCCTCTTACATATTCTACAGTCGCCTGTCCTCTCACATATTCTACAGTCGCCTGTCCTCTCACATATTCTACAGTCGACCGTCCTCTTACATATTCTACAGTCGACCGTCCTCTTACATATTCTACAGTCGCCTGTCCTCTTACATATTCTACAGTCGCCTGTCCTCTCACATATTCTACAGTCGCCTGTCCTCTCACATACATTGATAAAGGCGATATAGAATAAAACATCAAGGCCTGTTAATAAATAAACTGGTTCAACAAGAGATGAAAGGCTGAGTAAGGAGCCATTGTTAAGGGAGAAGAGAGGAGAGAGGGAAGGGGAGAAGAGAAGATAGATAGATAGTAGGTGTTCTATGACTGTGAGGTGGCCCCGGATAGAGAGAGAGAGGGAGGAAGGGAGGGAGGATAGAAGCACAGTGTTTCATCTATGGATGTGTGTGTGTTTCATCTGCCTCCAAGACACCAGGGGTTGGCTCCCAAGCAGGGGGAGGCTGATCAAAGAACTGACACTACAGAGAAGACTCTCTCTCTCTCTCGCACACACACAGACACGCACATACACACACACACACACACACACTCACACTCACACGCACACTATGCACGCATGAGCACACACATACAAAGACACATACGCTGAGGTTGTCGTCCTCTCTCTAACACACACAATAAGACAGAAGACAGAACTATACACTCCTCTGTGTGTCGACACACACTGCCACTTGTCTTAGTACCCATACTCCAAGGATAAAACACATGCACATTGTGTATGTACTGTATGTACTGTGTGTGTGAGCGTGGTGGGTGCGTGCCGGCGTGTGCTCACATGCTGGTATGCATCGCTCGCCTCCTTACGGCTCCATTGACTTTGTATCGCGGAAGATCAGCAGTATAGAGATATTGAATTGTAAAGGTCATTTCCGATTGAGCCAACATATGGAGCGTTTACCGTGAATGCAGTCTCAGCAAACGCGGGGACATTGAATCTCAATCGGGCTATACAGTCAAGTTACATAGACTGCACGAGTTCATCTGACTCTAGGGAAGTAGATAAAGAGCGTCATTGCCAAAATCCTAAGTTATTTAAGTTATGGGTTAAGGTTTGGGATAGGGTGGAGTGTGTGTGTGTGTGTCTGTGTGTGTGTGTGTGTGCGTGTGTGTGTGTGTGTGTGTTTCCAGCTCTGTAGTATCCGAGTGTGTGAAAGGAACAGCTGTGTTTGTCTGGCCCTGAATAATCAAACTGGATACTGCTTACAATATTTGAACACACACCTACAGTACACACACACGCACACACAAATGTGTACACACACACACACACACACACACACACACACACACACAAATGTGTACACACACACACACACACACACACACACACACACACACACACACACACACACACACACACACACACACACACACACACACACACACACACACACACACACACACACACACACACACACACACTAGGGTGACCACATGTCCCGGATTGTGCGGGACAGTCCTGCATTTTGGCCCTTTGTCCCGCAACTAAACAAGCACATCCTGCATTTTATCAACAAATTTAAACACCACTAATTTATAAAACAGAGTTGACTTGTCCCGTATTTCAGTCAGACATTCCAAGCTCTCTCTTTTGCGGTCACGTTGAGCTTATGACAAGATACGCCTATATATCTGGACTATCGGTACTGTCTCGATGCACACTCACAAGACTATACACTGAGAAGCAAAACATTAAGAACACTGTCCTAGTATTAAGTTGCGCACTCTTTTTGCCATCAGAACAGCCTAAATTCGTCGGGACACTGGGATGCTGGCCCATGTTGATTCCAATGCTTCCCACAGTTGTGTTAGGTTGGCTGGGTGTCCTTTGGGTGGTGAACAATTCCTGATACACAGGGGAAACTGTTGAGCGTGAAAAACCCAGCAGCGTTGCAGTATGGTAGCAGGTGCACCTGGCACCTACCACCATACCTCCTTCAAAAGCACTTAAATATTTTGTTTTTCCCATTCACCCTCTGAATCACACAATCCTCATCTCAATTGTCTCAAGGCTTAATAATCCTTATTTAAAACTTCTTAAGGCTAGGCGTCCCGCTAGAGGGACAACTTCCGGTGAAATTGGAGGGCACGCAATTCAAATAAATAAATCTGAAGAATTATGGGTATTAAACATTTAGGTACATACAAGTGTCTTATATCGGTTGAAAGCTTAAATTCTTGTTAATTTAACTGCATTGTTTGATTTACAGTAGGCTTTACAGCAAAAGCATGCCATGTGATTGTTTGAGGACGGCGCCCCACATCAAAATATTTTTTCCACCGGCACAGGTTTCATACATTCACAAATAGCGATTAAATATTTACTTACTTTTTGAAAATCTTCCTCTGATTTGTCATCCAAAGGGTCCCAGCTATAACATGCAGTGTTGTTTTGTTAGATAAAATCCTTCTTTGCATCCCAAAAAGTCAGTTTTGTTGGCGCCATCGATTTGAGTAATCCAATCGTTCAACATGCCAAGATAGGAATCCGAAAACCTACCCCTAAACTTTGTTTGAGTCAAAATACGTTTCTATCCAACCCTCAGATACCTTAAAATGCAATCAAACTATAATATTTCATACGGAATGAAGTATGTTCAATGGGAAAGCGTATTGGTGATGTTAAACACTTCTCCGATCGTTGTTGAGATCTGATATTCTGCGCAGAGCAACATGAGACGTAGGCCAATGTCATATCATCAACCAATCACATTTGTCAAATCATTGAGGTCTATATCCAGCTAAACTTGGAGAGGACAGTTAGGGCTAACTACTTACAAAAAGCATGCTTCTGACGAAGAGCTATAAAAGTAAGTAAATAGCCATATTAGACTGAAATACATAAGGTCATTTGGTCAAACTTGTGAGTCTCTCCATGTTCATTAGTTGCTCATTCAACATATTTCCTGCTACTTCACTCAATCCCCTTTTAAAAGTGTCTTACATTCCCTGAGACTAACCTCATTGAGGTCCTTCAGTGCACCGGGAGGGGGATTTTTGTGTGTCATCCCATTGTCTCTCATTTGAGTATTTTAACTGTGGTCACCCTAACACTCTCACTCTCTCTCTGAACTACATACAAGCACATTACACAGACCTCTCTTTTCCATTTGCAGTAAGGTGTCAAAGCCAGCTGTCTCTCCTTCCATTCAGACACCTACTAGAAAGGCAGGCAGGCAGGAAGGCAGGAAGGCAGGCAGGAAGGCAGGCAGGCAGGCAGGCAGGCAGGCAGGCAGGCAGGCAGGCAGGCAGGCAGGCAGGAAGGAAGGCAGGAAGGAAGGAAGGAAGGAAGGAAGGCAGGCAGGCAGGCAGGCAGGCAGGAAGGCAGGCAGGAAGGAAGGAAGGAAGGCAGGCAGGCAGGAAGAAAGGAAGGAAGGAAGGAAGGCAGGAAGGAAGGAAGGAAGGAAGGAAGGAAGGAAGGAAGGCAGGCAGGCAGGCAGGCAGGCAGGCAGGCAGGAAGGTAGGTAGGCAGGAAGGAAGGAAGGAAGGAAGGCAGACAGGCAGGAAGGAAGGCAGGCAGGAAGACAGGAAGGCAGGCAGGAAGGAAGGCAGGCAGGCAGGAAGGCAGGCAGGCAGGCATGAAGGCAGGAAGGCAGGCAGGCAGGCAGGCAGGAAGGCAGGAAGGCAGGAAGGCAGGAAGGCAGGCAGGCCCAACTGTCAGGCTGCTACTCATCCAGCCCAACCATCCCCACCACAGCCTAAATATGTCAATACAATACCCCCCTGCTTACAACGCTGTCACACTAACACCCAACCTACCATTCTGCTTCATTCTGTCTTTCCTGACACTTCTTCTTACAGCAGCTGTGAATGGCAAGGCATTTAACAGGGTGAACTACACATAGCACAGGAAAGAGATGAAGGTGGTGGAAGAGGATGATGAGGAGGAGGAAAAAGGAGGAGCGGGAGGAGGAAAAAGGAGGAGGGAGAGGAGGGAAATGGAGGAGGGGGGGAGGAAAAAGGAGGAGGGAGAGGAGGAAAAAGGAGGAGCGGGAGGAGGGAAAAGGAGGAGGGAGAGGAGGGAAATGGAGGAGGGGGAGGAAAAAGGAGGAGGGAGAGGAGGAAATTGGAGGAGGGAGAGGAGGGAAATGGAGGAGGGGGATGAAAAGGAGGAGGGAGAGGAGGAAAATGGAGGAGGGAGAGGAGGGAAATGGAGGAGGGGGGAGGAAAAAGGAGGAGGGAGAGGAGGTAAAAGGAGGAGCGGGAGGAGGAAAAAGGAGGAGGGAGAGGAGGGAAATGGAGGAGGGGGGAGGAAAAAGGAGGAGGGAGAGGAGAAAAATGGAGGAGGGGGAGGAGGAAAAAGGAGGAGGGAGAGGAGGTAAAAGGAGGAGCGGGAGGAGGAAAAAGGAGGAGGGAGAGGAGGGAAATGGAGGAGGGGGAGGAAAAAGGAGGAGGGAGAGGAGGTAAAAGGAGGAGCGGGAGGAGGAAAAAGGAGGAGGGAGAGGAGGGAAATGGAGGAGGGAGAGGGGAAAATGGAGGAGGGGAGGAGGAAAATGGAGGAGGGGGAGGAGGAAAAGGAGGAGGGAGAGGAGAAAAATGGAGGAGGGGGAGGAGGAAAAGGAGGAGGGAGAGGAAGAAAAAGGAGGAGGGGGACAAAGGAAGAGGGGGAGGAGGACAAAGCAGAAGGAGGAGAAGGAAGAAGAGGAGGCGGAGGAGGGAAGAAGACATACCACAATCTTTTTTTTTTTTAATACCACTTGCAGTAAGAGCACCAGACCGTAAGGGTCTTTGACAACAAGTTACATTTGTTGTTAGTCTTTCTTGGCTGTCTCATTGTAATTATTCCGGGGCGCCGTGTGAGGTTCTAAATTATTCAGATTTTGTGTTTCAGTGGCCATGCGAGACCCTCAGCACGGTGTGTGTGTGTGTTGATGATCACCCTCCTCTCTACCCAAAATAGCAGCATCGACTCCCCTGAAAAACAGTTCAGATTTGAACAAACAGACAAACAGAGGGGAATAGTGGAAGCCAAAGGCAGGCTCCCGCCTCTCTTTTCTTTCCCTATTTCCAGTTATCTCAATTCAATTCAATTTCAATTCAAGGGCTTTATTGGCATGGGAAACATGTGTTAACATTGCCAAAGCAAGTGAGGTAGACAACATACAAAGTGAATATATATCTCTCTTTCTCCCTCTCTCTCTCAATATCTGCCTCTCTTTCTCTCCCTCTCAATCTCTGTTTCTCTCGATCTCTCTCTCTCTTAAAAGCCCAAATCCATTTTCCTCCCCTTTCTCTTTCTTTCAACTAACTCAACCCACTCTCTTCTCTTTCTTTCAACTAACTCAACCCACTCTCTTCTCTTTCTTTCAACTAACTCAACCCACTCTCTTCTCTTTCTTTCAACTAACTCAACCCACTCTCTTCTCTTTCTTTCAACTAACTCAACCCACTCTCTTCTCTTTCTTTCAACTAACTCAACCCACTCTCTTCTCTTTCTTTCAACTAACTCAACCCACTCTCTTTCTCTTTCTTTCAACTAACTCAACCCACTCTCTTCTCTTTCTTTCAACTAACTCAACCCACTCTCTTCTCTTTCTTTCAACTAACTCAACCCACTCTCTTCTCTTTCTTTCAACTAACTCAACCCACTCTCTTCTCTTTCTTTCAACTAACTCAACCCACTCTCTTCTCTTTCTTTCAACTAACTCAACCCACTCTCTTCTCTTTCTTTCAACTAACTCAACCCACTCTCTTCTCTTTCTTTCAACTAACTCAACCCACTCTCTTCTCTTTCTTTCAACTAACTCAACCCACTCTCTTCTCTTTCTTTCAACTAACTCAACCCACTCTCTTCTCTTTCTTTCAACTAACTCAACCCACTCTCTTCTCTTTCTTTCAACTAACTCAACCCACTCTCTTCTCTTTCTTTCTTTCAACTAACTCAACCCACTCTCTTCTCTTTCTTTCAACTAACTCAACCCACTCTCTTCTCTTTCTTTCAACTAACTCAACTAACTCAACCCACTCTCTTCTCTTTCTTTCAACTAACTCAACCCACTCTCTTCTCTTTCTTTCAACTAACTCAACCCACTCTCTTCTCTTTCTTTCAACTAACTCAACCCACTCTCTTCTCTTTCTTTCAACTAACTCAACCCACTCTCTTCTCTTTCTTTCAACTAACTCAACCCACTCTCTTCTCTTTCTTTCAACTAACTCAACCCACTCTCTTCTCTTTCTTTCAACTAACTCAACCCACTCTCTTCTCTTTCTTTCAACTAACTCAACCCACTCTCTTCTCTTTAACTCAACCCACTTTCAACTAACTCAACCCACTCTCTTCTCTTTCTTTCAACTAACTCAACCCACTCTCTTCTCTTTCTTTCAACTAACTCAACCCACTCTCTTCTCTTTCTTTCAACTAACTCAACCCACTCTCTTCTCTTTCTTTCAACTAACTCAACCCACTCTCTTCTCTTTCTTTCAACTAACTCAACCCACTCTCTTCTCTTTCTTTCAACTAACTCAACCCACTCTCTTCTCTTTCTTTCAACTAACTCAACCCACTCTCTTCTCTTTCTTTCAACTAACTCAACCCACTCTCTTCTCTTTCCCGTTCAAATTTCTTGATCAGTTTCCTCTTCCTTTAATCTCACCACTCCCCTTTCTCCTCTCTTTGGGGCCTTACAGGCGCTGGTCTTGAACTGCTGCTGTCCTGTGAAGTTCTGGAAGTTGAACGGTGGCTGTCTTTCCTGTGTGTGTGTGTGTGTGTGTGTGTGTGTGTGTGTGTGTGTGTGTGTGTGTGTGTGTGTGTGTGTGTGTGTGTGTGTGTGTGTGTGTGTGTGTGTGTGTGTGTGTGTGGTGGGGTTTCCAAAATGGCTGCTCCTCTCTCTCATTTCCTTCTCCTCTCTCTCCTTCAGCATCATCCTTCTCTCTCTGTCCTCTTCCACAGTCGCGCTCCCTCCTCCTCTACCTCTTTCTTCTCACCATGGATCTTCTTGTTCCCTCACTCCCCCACCTCTTCTCTTTCCCACTCCCTGGGGGTCTCCAACATGTTCCAGTGTGTGCGAGTGTGTGTTCATGCTCGCATGTGTGTGTGTATCGGTAATGGGGGGTGAAATAGGGGTGCTAGGGTCTGTTTGGGCAGAGAACATGCAGTACCAGTCAAACGTTTGGACACACCTACTCATTCAAGGGCTTTTCTTAATTTTTTACTATTTTCTACATTGAAGAATAATAGTGAAGACATCAACACTCTGAAATAACACATATGGAATCAAATAGTAACCAAAAAGTGTGAAACAAATCCAAATATATTTTAGATTCTTCAAAGTAGCCACCCTTTGATGACAGCTTTGCATACTATTGGCATTCTCTCAACCTACTTCATGAGGTTGTCAACTGGAATGCATTTCAATTAACAGGTGTGTCTTGTTAAAAGTTAATTTGTGAAATTCATTTTCTTCTTAATGCTTTGAACCAATCAATTGTGTTGTGACAAGGTAATGTTGGTTTTCAGAAGATAGCTCTATTTGGTAAAAGATCAAGTCCACGTTATGGCAAGAACAGCTCAAATAAGCAAAGAGAAACGACAGTCACATTACTTTAAAGTGGCTAGAGATAAGTCAGTATGTTGGCAGTCTGATGGCCTTGAGATAGAAGCTGTTTTTCAGTCTCTCGTTCCCCGCTTTGATGCACCTGTACTGACCTCGCCTTCTGGATAGTGGGGTGAACAGGCAGTGGCTCTGGTGGTTGTTGTCCTTGATGATCTTTATGGCCTTCCTGTGACATCGGGTGGTGTAGGTGTCCTGGAAGGCAGGTAGTTTGCCCCCGGTGATGCGTTGTGCAGACCTCACTATCCTCTGGAGAGCCTTACGGTTGTGGGGTGGAGCAGTTGCCGTACCAGGTGGTGATACAGCCCGACAGGATGCTCTCGATTGTGCATTTGTAAAAGTTTGTGAGTGTTTTTGGTGACATGCCAAATTTCTTCAACCTCCTGAGGTTGA
Source organism: Oncorhynchus gorbuscha (assembly GCF_021184085.1). NCBI lineage: Eukaryota > Metazoa > Chordata > Actinopteri > Salmoniformes > Salmonidae > Oncorhynchus > Oncorhynchus gorbuscha. Next base: position 19,582,902 of record NC_060193.1, read on the forward strand.
AGAGGTGAAGCTGCGCCATCTTTACCAAGCTGTCTGTGTGGGTGGACCATTTCAGTTTGTCCGTGATGTGTACTTTCCATCTTCTCCACTACTGTCCCGTCGATGTGGATAGGGGGCTGCTCCCTCTGCTATTTCCTATCATCTCTTTTGTTTAGTTGACATTGAGTATGAGGTTATCTTCCTGACACCACACTCCGAGGGCCCTCACCTCCTCCCTGTAGGCCGTCTTGTATGTTGAGCACATGTTGGCTGCTTTTCCTTCACTCTGTGGTACAACTCATGCCAAACCATCTCAATTAGGTTAAGGTCGGGGTATTGTGGAGGCCAGGTCATCTGATGCAGCACTCTCCTTCTTGGTCAAATAGCCCTTACACAGCCTGGAGGTGTGTTGGGTCATTGTCCTGTTGAAAAACTGATAGTCCCACTAAGCCTAAACCAGATGGGATGGCGTATTGCTGCGGAATGCTGTGGTAGCCATGCTGGTTAAGTATGCCTTTAATTCTGCATCACAGACAGTGTCACCAGCAAAGCACCCCCACATCATCACACCTCCTCCTCCATGCTTCACGGTGGGAACCACACATGCAGAACTTACAAAGAACCAAAAATTGGAACCGGAATCTCACATTTGTACTCATCAAAGCAAGGACAAATTTCCACCAGTCTAATGTTCATTGCTCGTGTTTCTTGGCCCAATCAAGTCTCTTCTTATTATTGGTGTCCTTTAGTAGTGATTTCTTTGCAGCAATTCAACCATGAACGTCTGATTCACACAGTCTCCTCTGAACAGTTAATGTTGAAATGTGTCTGTTACTTGAACTCTGTGAAGCATTTATTTGGGAGGGATTTCTGAGGCTTGTAACTCTAATGAACTTACCCTCTGCAGAAGAGGTAACTCTGGGCCTTCCTTTCCTGTGGCAGTCCTCATGAGAGTCAGTTTCATCATAGTGCTTGATGGTTCTTGTGACTGCACTTGAAGAAACTTTCAAAGTTCTGAAATTTTCTGGATAGACTGACCTTCATGTCTTAATAATGAAACAATTTATGTAATAAATGTATCACTAACCACTTTAAACAATGCCACTTTAGATAATGTTTACATACTCTACATTACTCATCTCATATGTATATACTGTACTCTAAACCATCTACTGCATCTTGCCTATGCCATTCGACCTACACTCATTCATACTTGTTAGATATTACTGCATGGTCGGAACTAGCATTTCACTACACTCGCATTAACATCTGCTAACCATGTGTATGTGACAAATAACATTTGATTTGATTTGTGGGAACTCCTTCAAGACTGTTGGAAAAGCATTCCAGGTGAAGCTGGTTGAGAGAATGCCAAGAGTGTGCAAAGCTGGCATCAAGGCAAAGGGTGGCTACTTTGATGAAATCTCAAATATAAAATACATTTTGATTTGTTCAACACTTTCTTGGGTACTACATGATTCCATTTGTGTTATTTCATAGTTTGATGTCTTCACTATTATTCTACAATATAGAAAATAGTCCAAATAAAGAAAAACACTTGAATGAGTAGGTGTGTCTTGTACTGTACATGTGATTTCCCAGATGTGCCAGTGTTAGCCCCAGCAGGATATCACAGCCAACGGCTGGCATCAAAGACAAACATGATTGAGGAAAATAAATCATGAAATTAAATGAAAGAACAAAAGAGAAGAGGAGCGTAAAAGATAAAAAGAGAGACCAATTAAGTGCAATCTGCCGTCCATCCCACAGGAACAGCTGTGCACCGGTCGAGTTAGGATTTAAAAAACGGAACAGAAACAAACAGACGAATAAAAAAAAAGAGAAAAATACGTTGCGTTCATCTGCCAGAGAATCTCCTGACGATCGTCCCACAGAAAGCTGACATTTACATATTGAAAGGCTAAATGGTGTGTGTGTGCACGTGTGTTAGTGACTATCCCACATCAAACCCTTAGATAACATAGAATATGCTACATGCTGAGCAACACCAACTCTTGATCACAGAGGAACTACACAGATTCATTCTATTCAGCTTTATTACGTTTTATTGGACTCATAGCTACACTTGTGTTGCACTTTCCTCATGCTGTGCTCTCTCTCTGGTTATGAAACTATCTTTATGATGAGGTTAGGATGTCTGTCTCTCTCTGGTTATGAAACTATCTTTATGATGAGGTCAGGATGTCTGTCTCTCTCTGGTTATGAAACTATCTTTATGATGAGGTTAGGATGTCTGTCTCTCTCTGGTTATGAAACTATCTTTATGATGAGGTAAGGATGTCTGTCTCTCTCTGGTTATGAAACTATCTTTATGATGAGGTTAGGATGTCTGTCTCTCTCTGGTTATGAAACTATCTTTATGATGAGGTTAGGATGTCTGTCTCTCTCTGGTTATGAAACTATCTTTATGATGAGGTTAGGATGTCTGTCTCTCTCTGGTTATGAAACTATCTTTATGATGAGGTCAGGATGTCTGTCTCTCTCTGGTTATGAAACTATCTTTATGATGAGGTTAGGATGTCTGTCTCTCTCTGGTTATGAAACTATCTTTATGATGAGGTTAGGATGTCTGTCTCTCTCTGGTTATGAAACTATCTTTATGATGAGGTTAGGATGTCTGTCTCTCTCTGGTTATGAAACTATCTTTATGATGAGGTTAGGATGTCTGTCTCTCTCTGGTTATGAAACTATCTTTATGATGAGGTTAGGATGTCTGTCTCTCTCTGGTTATGAAACTATCTTCATGATGAGGTTAGGATGTCTGTCTCTCTCTGGTTATGAAACTATCTTTATGATGAGGTTAGGATGTCTGTCTCTCTCTGGTTATGAAACTATCTTCATGATGAGGTTAGGATGTCTGTCTCTCTCTGGTTATGAAACTATCTTTATGATGAGGTTAGGATGTCTGTCTCTCTCTGGTTATGAAACTATCTTCATGATGAGGTTAGGATGTCTGTCTCTCTCTGGTTATGAAACTATCTTTATGATGAGGTCAGGATGTAACATTTTCACAAAAACCAGAAAAGCATTCAAATAAAATCATTTACCTTTGAAGAACTTCAGATGTTTTCAATGAGGAGACTCTCATTTAGATAGCAAAAATTAAAACGCTAACTTTTTTCCAAATTAACTCCATAATATCGACAGAAACATGGCAAACCGATGTTTAGAATCAATCCTTAAGGTGTTTTTCACATATCTAACGACGATAAATCCATCGTGGCAGTTGACTTTCTCTTCTGAAGAAATGGAACGCGCATGGACCAAAAGATTACGCAATAATTTCGACACAGGACACCGGGCGGACACCTGGTAAATGTAATCTCTTATGGTCAATCTGCCAATGATATGCCTACAAATACGTCACAATGCTGCAGACACCTTGGAGAAACGACACAAAGGGCAGGCTTATTCCTGGCGTATTCACAGCCATATAAGGAGACATTGGAACACAGCGCCTTCAGAATCTGGGGCATTTCCTGTATGAAACTTCATCTTGGTTTCGCCTGTAGCATTAGTTCTGGGGCACTCACAGATTGCAGTTTTGGAAACATCAGAGTTTTATCTTTCCAAAGCTGTCAATTACATGCATAGTCGAGCATCTTTTTGTGACAAAATATCTTGTTTAAAATGGGAACGTTTTTAATCCAAAAATTAAAAGAGCGCCCCCTATCTCGAAGAAGTTATGAAATGTATCGTATAGTGTGTGTGTGGCAGGCTTACAATGATGGCAAAAAAACAACATTTAAGAGTGCGCTGACCCTGGTGCTAGAGGGGGTACGCAGCTGGAGGTTGAATGTTTGAAGGGGTACGAGACAATAAAACGTTTGGGAACCACTGCTCTAGATGCCACCATATCACATACACTCAGATGAACACAGGCAACTGCACACACACACACGTGCACACGCGTTACACACACAATCTCCAAAACAGTCAGAAAATCAACGTCTCGCAATGTTCATCTCAAACACACACTCGGTGCGAGAATCTTCACTTTCATTCTCTCTGTCAGTGTAATTAAAATATGCAAATATTGGAGAAAACGCATTTCATCGCAGTGATGACTGTGGCAGTTATGCAGAGGCAGTGAATATGTGAAAAGATTTGGTCAGATAAGGACCATTGGCATCGATAGCGGTGGAGGGAGGAATGGGGAGGATAGGAAACTAATGACAAAGGGAATTGTTGGCTTATCTCGTTTCCACACACGCATCAAACTTCTGGAGGGCTGCCTCCTCACACCACTGGCTGTTCCATAGCTCTCTACTGCAGTCTACTGATGAGAGGTACTTCCTATGCATGAATTACATACATAGAAGAATACACGTTTGTTTTTGTGTGTATTTAAGATGCATATCTGTTTTAATGACAGTTTACATACGGCCTTGTGTGGGTGGGAATATTGTCTGTCTGACTCAATTCTCCGTACCACTCTCTGCACTCTCTTTCTGTCTTCCTCTCTTCTGTTAGTAGAGTACAGACAGACCCAACTAGGTGTCTGTGTGAGGGACAGGATGTATCTCTGAGAGGAAGCACCATGGTGTACAGCGGTTCAGTACAGTACTATGAGAGACCCCATGTTTACTGTGTGCTGCTGGCAGCAGCGCTCTAGTAAAAAATGGCCCATTTAATTTATCTTTCTGTCAATCTCTCTCTTTCTCCTCTCTCTCTCTCTCTCTCTCTCTCTCTCTCTCTCTCTCTCTCTCTCTCTCTCTCTCTCTCAACCCCTCTCTTTTTCTCTCTCTCTCTCACTCCCCTCTCTCTCAACCCCTCTCTCTTTCCCACACCCCCTCTCTCTTTCTCTCTTTCCCTCTCTCTCTCACCCCCACTCTCTTTCTCCTTCTCAACCCCCTTCATCTCACCCCTCTTTTCCCTCTCTCTCACCCCGTCTCTCTTTCTCTCTCTCTCACCCCCTCTCTCCTTCTCTCTCAACCCCCTCTCTCTTTCATTCTCTCTCACCCCCCTCTCTTTTCACTCTCTCTCTCTGTAACCTAGTGGTTAGAGCGTTGGGCCAGTAACCAAAAGGTTGGTGGATTGAATCCCCGAGCTGACAAGATAAAAATCTGTCGTTCCACCACCGGGCAAGGCAGTTAACCCACTGTTCCCTGGGCGTCAAAGACGTGGATGTCGATTACGGCAGCACCCCGCACCTCTCTGATTCATAGGGGTTAAATGCGGAAGACACATTTCAGTTGAATGCATTGTTGTAGAATTTTCTAGTTATCCCCCTTTCTCTCTCCTTCTCTCTCTCACCCCCCCTCTCCCCGTGTAAGTGTCTTTCTCTCTCCTTCTCTCTCTCACCCCCCCCTCTCCCTGTGTAAGTGTCTTTCTCTCTCCTTCTCTCTCTCACCCCCCTCTCCCTGTGTAAGTGTCTTTCTCTCTCCTTCTCTCTCTCACCCCCCCTCTCCCTGTGTAAGTGTCTTTCTCTCTTTCTCTCTCTGCTTATCTTGTCATCTCTCTAATAGAGAGAGAAAAACCGAGTGCTCTTTTCAAGAGTTTGAAAAAAAGAGACAGAGAGACAGAGAGAGAGAGATAGAGAGAGAGCGAGAGAGATAAATGAAAGTTGTTCAAGACCCTGAATTATAATTAATCTGGGAACATGAATAAATGAACAACAAAATAAACACCTTTTCATTCTGTCAAAAAGTCAGCGTTGTTGACTCAACTCTGTGTGTGTGTGTGTGTGTGTGTGTGTGTGTGTGTGTGTGTGTGTGTGTGTGTGTGTGTGTGTGTGTGTGTGTGTGTGTGTGTGTGTGTGTGTGTGTGTGTGTGTGTGTGTGTGTGTGTGTGTGTGTGTGTGTGTGTGTGTGTGTGTGTGTGTGTGTGTGTGTGTGTGTGTGTGTGTGTGTGTGTGTGTGTGTGTGTGTGTGTGTGTCGGTGTGTCTGTGTGTGTGTGTGTGTGTCTGTGTGTGTGTGTCAATCTGGGTCAGCCTTTCAGCTTCCATCTTCCTCTATGTGAGTCAGAACCATCAATATAACCCAACTCACCAGTGGCACGCAACAATTCTACCTTCTAGTAACACCACAAAGAGGATGAAGTACTGATCTAGCATCAGCTAACTCTGCCTGAATCCTAACTTTAACCATTAGAGAGCAGCAATGCAAAACTGACCTTAGATCAGTATCAAGGGCAACTTCATTCTTCTCTACACAAAGGAAGATGGATTGTCACTCTTTCTTCGTTTCCCGCAGTAGTCATCTCACGGTCCTACAATGTTAGAGTAACTAAACCTGCTCTGTATCTGGCAAGAAAAGGCCAGTGGTCTAGTGTTGGAGTTATCTTATAGAGGCATGCTGCTCCCTATTTGGCAGGCGCAGGGCAGTGCCACCGCCTGTCTGCTGGGTTGATTAATAAGTAGCGTCAGAGTGTTTGTGTGTGTTGATTAATAAGCAGCGGCAGCGTAGTAACAGAGTGAGCAGCCCAAAACGCTGGCGGGCCCACCACACACTGATTAATGCCACACACACACACACACACACACACACACACACACACACACACACACACACACACACACACACACACACACACACACACACACACACACACACACACACACACACACACACACACACACAGTTAAGCACTACACCTACACAAAAATGAAATAAAAGGCACACGCACCCATATTCACACAGACAGACAGACAGACAGACAGACAGACAGACAGACAGACAGACAGACAGACAGACAGACAGACAGACAGACAGACAGACAGACAGACAGACAGACAGACAGACAGACAGACAGACAGACAGACAGACAGACAGACAGACAGACAGACAGACAGACAGACAGACAGACAGACAGACAGACAGACAGACAGACAGACAGACAGACAGACAGACAGACAGACAGACAGACAGACAGACCCAGCAGCGTCAGCTGTGACAGAGTGCTGTTGTGAGTGATGGCTCATCAGTGCAGCCTTATCTACTTTACGGTCTCTTAACCACGAGCACTGAGGCATCACAAAACACTTCCTGTTGCTGTTGCCTGACACTCACACTGCTGCTAACATGACAGCCAGCCAGACAGACAAGCTGTTTTGGTGGGGGACGAAACACAATAAATGTAATTTTTCTCTCAGTTAGGGTCCTTGTTGGCTCAGGTCTATGAGGTTTTACTGTGGATGTGTACAGCAAGATGTTACGACATGCTTGTCAACTGTGCAATGTTCAGATGGTGCTGTCTCTGTGAATGCTGTATATGTGTGTGTGTGTGTGTCCTAGTAAGGCTGCAGGTATGAGCTGTGGCAGGTTTGCCTTATCACTGTGTTTGCTAAACGACTTACAGGGCTAGATAAGGAGAGAGCATAGTGGTTGACAATACACATAAACACACACACAAACACACAAACACTCTGCTGGGGGGGCTTATTACAATTTTTGTGTCGTGCATGCATGTGTCTGTGTGTGTACGTCTGTGTGTGTGTGTCCGTGTGTGTGTCCGTGTGTGTGTCTGTGTGTGTGTACGTCTGTGTGTGTGTTGTAGCTGGGTTGATTTCTGATACGGGCTGTGGAGCCGGGTCTCCTAACAAGAATCCTTAGCTGCCAAGGGGGCAGCTCACCTCTGTCTGCTACTGGGGCCATGTGCCCCGCCACCGTAGTCCTCTGTTTCCACTGTTACCTGTCAGTGTTTCTGTCCATCTTTGCGTCTCTCTCCGGGAGTCTTTATTCCATCATCACTCCACTTATTTTCTTCCCTCCTCGTCATCCCCCTCTCCTAATCACTTATTTTTTCCCCCTCAGATGAAGCGTGGTCTTCCTCATTATGTCTCGCTCTACAGTGCCCCCTCTCTCTCTCGTTCTCCCTCTCTCTTCCACCTCCTCCCTCTGCCCCTCCCTCCGTTCATCTCTCAGCTCCTTTCATATTGTAATCTTTATTCCTCATCTATGTGGGGAGTGTGTCTGGGGAGTGCATTAACCGTTCGCAGCGCCTGGGCCCTGTCTTGGCCCCACATCACACACACCTCTGTGAAGTTCTGTTAGTGAGCCCACCACTACCTCTCCCT